>NC_089836.1:4854957-4874957 GCF_035046505.1 Tiliqua scincoides | reverse complement strand
CTTTGCAACCACAGGTCCTTTCCTACTCCACTTTACTTTTTTGTCTGCATCTAATGACGCGGTCCTGAAAGCCGATTCTGAAAGCCCTTAAGGTACCCTGCTTTTAAAGCACTGTGGATGGCAACAGCTGCCATCTCTCCAGAGACTTTTAACCCTGTAGTGTGTTTCTGATGTTGTTAGCGAGCTTTTCTCTGGGCAGGAGGGGGTGGATGGGGTGGGTGAGCGCTTGTTTAATGTTATTGGCTTTTAGAGTCAAAGGAGAATGCAGAATGCTGGGGTTGGTTTATAATCAACTCGGAACGTGAAACAAGAGTTAGAGTGTGAAATGGTGAGATGGATCTCCAATGGGTGCCCCCCCCCAGCTATTTTATATAGGGGGGAAAATAGCTTGTGTTGGCTTTCGGTGAACGACTAACAGTACATAACACAGCATGAAAATGGGTGGGAAATCCTCACTGAAATCGCCTTAAATTATTTTGATGGGAAATAGGGGTGGTTGTTTCTGGATTCCTTGTAAAAAGGCTACAGTAGCATTTCTTAAACTGGGCAGAGACCCAATAGGTGGGTTGTGAGCCAATTTCAGTCCCCATTCATTTCAATGTGTATTTTATTTTTAATATTTTAGACTTAATGCTACTGTGGTACGTGGCTGCATTTGGGGAAATGTTACAGGTCTATACTTTTAACGGGCTAATACGTATATGCTTTTAAAAGATAGTCAATGGGGCTGACTCCCAGGTAAGAGTGGATAGGATTGCAGCCTTTGGGATGTTTGGTGATTTTTAAAAACAGACCAGCAACTGCTTGGGAGGGTTCTTTATTTTAAACTTATACTTATTGTAAACTTTTAATTTACTTACTTGATTGATTTGATTTTGTTGTATGGAGGTTGTTAAAAATTTTCCTGCTTGATGGTGTCTCTTCCGGGCCTGACATCACCTCCGGTGGGTCCCAACGGACTGTCATTCTAAAAAAGTGAGTCCCAGTGCTAAAACGTTTGAGAACTACTGGGCTCGAGTGTAATTATTTCATGTATGCCTGTATCCCTGCCCATCTTTGGATGTGGATTCCAAATTGTACCCTCCCCTGTGCCTTTGGAATGAGCAGCAGGCCAAAAATCAGAATGGATGTGACTGTGGTGATTAGATAACTTATAGAGCAGAAAGGCTGGGTCAAACACAAGAGCCGAGGGGGTACGGTAGCTCTGTTTGTCAGGCAGCCTGCTGTGTAATGGAAACATCCGGTTCCTGAGCAAAGCTGGTGCCATGGAGGGTTCTGCATGCCAGTTCAACCAGTCTGAGCAGTCTCTGATTTGCACAGACGGCAAACATCATGCCAGATACAGAAACCGAACTGTGGGTTTGGGGCGTGGGGTTGCGCATCATGGCCAGATTTGCATTCCAAATTCCTTTCTCACGACTTTGAAATGACCCCTGCACTGCTGGCCAGTGCAGTTACTCCCCCCCCATAATACAGGTTAGCTGCATGGCGAGGTTAAGAGATGGTGGCTTAAAACACTGAACCCCCCCCTGAACACTGTTCAGATTGCGCAAAAGGCCACTCTCCGTTGTATTCTGTGGGTAGTTCTCACTTCTTCCCCAAATAAGTAAGAACCTCAATAGCTTTATAAAGGAGCTAACATGTTTTCGTTTCAAACAGTTGAATATATAAGAACAGAAGAACGGCCCCACTGGATCAGGCCATAGGCCCATCTAGTCCAGCTTCCTGTATCTCTCAGCGGCCCACCAAATGCCCCAGGGAGCATAAGAACATAAGAGCAGCCCCACTGGATCAGGCCACAGGCCCATCTAGTCCAGCTTCCTGTATCTCTCAGCGGCCCACCAAATGCCCCAGGGAGCACACCAGATAACAAGAGACCTCATCCTGGTGCCCTCCCTTGCCTCTGGCCTTCTGACACAGCCCATTTCTAAAATCAGGAGGTTGCGCATACACATCATGGCTTGTAACCCGTAATGGATTTTTCCTCCAGAAACTTGTCCAATCCCCTTTTAAAGGTATCCAGGCCAGACGCCATCACCACATCCTGTGGCAAGGAGTTCCACAGACCAATCACACGATGAGTAAAGAAATATTTTCTTTTGTCCGTTCTAACTCTCCCAACACTCAATTTTAGTGGATGTCCCCTGGTTCAGGTGTTATGTGAGAGTGTAAAGAGCGTCTCTCTATCCACTTCATCCTTCCCGTGCATAATTTTGTATGTCTCAATCATGTCCCTCCTCAGGTGTCTCTTTTCTAGGCTGAAGAGGCCCAAACATCGTAGCCTTTCCTCATAAGCAAGGTGCCCCAGCCCCATAATCATCTTAGTCGCTCTCTTTTGCACCTTTTCCGTTTCCACTATGTCTTTTTTGAGATGCGGCGACCAGAACTGGATGCAATACTCCAGGTGTGGCCTTACCATCGATTTGTACAATGGCATTATAATATTAGCCGTTTTGTTCTCAATACCTTTTCTAATGATCCCAAGCATATAATTAGCCTTTTTCACTGCCACCGCACATTGGGTCGATCTGTCCACCACCACCCCAAGATCTCTCTCCTGATCTGTCACAGACAGCTCAGAACCCATCAGTCTATATGTAAAGTTTTGATTTTTTTTGCCCCAATGTGCATGACTTTACACTTACTTACATTGAAACACATCTGCCATTTTTCTGCCAGTTTGGAGAGATCCTTCACAATCACTTCTGGTCTTCACCACTTGGAAAAGTTTGGAATCATCTGCAAACTTAGCCACCTCACTGCTCACCCCTGTCTCCAGGACATTTATGAAGAGGTTGAAGAGCACCAGTCCCAGGACAGATCCTTGGGGCACACTGCTTTTCACCTCTCTCCATTGTGAAAATTGCCCATTGACACCTACTCTCTGTTTCCTGGTCTTCAACCAGTTCTCAATCCCTGAGAGGACCTGTCCTCTAATTCCCTGACTGTGGAGTTTTTTCAGTAGCCTTTGGTGAGGGTCCGTGTCGAACGCCTTCTGAAAGTCCAGATATATACGGGATATATACGGGAGAACCCGTATAAGTCTACGGGTTCTCCCGCATCCACATGCCTGTTGACCTTTTCAAAGAATTCTATAAGGTTCGTGAGGCAAGACTTACCCCTACAGATGCCATGCTGGTTCTCCCTCAGCAAGGCTTGTTGGTCTACGTGTTTTGAGATTCTATCTTTGAGGCATTCCACCACCTTACCTGGATTAGATGTTAGGCTGACCTGCCTATAGTTACCTGGGTCCCCCCTCCTTCCCTTTTTAAGAATCGGTGACTGGATGGTGACAGAATGGTGACCGCAGTTGTTTCCTAGGTCTTTTGGTCACATTTGTGAGAGGAAGAGGAAGTACAGTACCTCACGTATCAATTTCAGTCTGCCTTTGCTCATCGAGAGAAGTGACGGATGTTGTTTTTTTTGTTGAGGAAAAAAAAATCAAAATGTTTGTTGCAATGTGTAATTGTATTTGACAAGACTTGGAGTAGATCGCCCTAATGTGGGGGCTTCTCAAGGGTGGGGCCCAATTGGAAGCAATTGGGCACACTGGAAAAAAAAAGTCTGTAGTTAATAAACCCCACAGATGTCTTGCAGGCCAGCCTGATTACGTCCTCTTCAACTCCTGTACCAGTTCAGGTTAGCATGCAATGTAAAGGTTCGTGGTAGGTTCATCTGCTTGTGTCTTTCAGGACCTGGCCGGGAATCCCAAGAACCACGCTGGCAGGGCTCTCCAATCAGATTATCTGCCGAGAAACCGCTTCCGTGACCACCTCCAAAACCACCCTGGGTCACGTGGCTGCTGTGGAAGAGAGAGATGCTGTTTATGTGGTAAGGAGCAGAGTCAAGGGGGCTCAAAATGAAAGCAAGGCAAGCCTGGCTGCTGGTGGTGGTGGGAGGGCTCTGAATAATGGCATTTTTAGTAGAAATCAACCCATTTCTGCCCGACCCACAGGTGTACCCACTTGGTCCCCATTGCGTATATGCAACATTGGGCAGACATGGCTTCAGGTCAGAATTGCAGGAGGGGTGCAATTTCCACTCACTCCTGGTAACCCAAAGCAGCCGCAGGTGTTTCTCTGCAGTACACACTAATTTCAGGGCCACCTGTTCAAGCAGCGATTACGAGAACCAGAGGCAAGACCTTTGGTGCAGTTGCGCGCAGCTCCGCTCACCCTCCCTTTTTTCTTCCCAAACCATGCCAACGCCCCGGCCTCCCAGATGGCGTTTGCGAATCCAGCTTGTGAAAAAAAAAATGTTTCCCTTTCACCTAGAAGAGCCGCCGACAATTTTGAGGCAGTTTCGCCCAGAAATAATTCACAGTGATTGCACAAGGCACAAGCCGGTGGGGAGTTTTCCTTCCGTGGGGGGAGAAGGCAGCATCGCATTAGCGACAAGGCTAATGGGGTTTCCTCTGCTTTAGACTGGGAGGAGGGAGTGTGTGGCTGCCACTGCTCTGCAGGTGCCCAGGAAGGAGGTGAAGCTTCAGATCAGGGCGTCCCAGAATCCTTTGCTCAGAGGACTTGTGCAAACCATCCACCCCGTCCCAGCTTCAGTGCTTGTTTTTCCAAATTGCCTTCCATATGCCACTCTAAATATTGTATAAAAAGCAACATTCTTTCCATTCTCCATCTGTTCCCTGTCGAAGATTGGTCTCCCAGCTGGGCTGGCCTGTCCATGGGGCCAACTGAGGCAGGCAGCAGATTGGCATGGGGGCTCCTAGTTTCAGTCACCTCCGCTGCCCCTCTTGCTTCCTGGATTCAAATAGGAAGAGGGGAATAGAGCAGGAGAAAGAAGTATGGAAGAGAGGAGCCTGGAGGACTAGGGTGCCTGAGACACTCTAGCACGGTTCTCTTACTGTTCCAGTACTGGGCCAGCCTGCCTCATGCAGTTGTGGGCTCGCCCTCATTTGATGTTTTTAAGCAGAGACTGGAGGGCCACATGTCAGGGATGTTGTCACAGCCACCTGCGTTGAGTAGATGGTTGAACTAGATGACCTCCAAGGGCTCCTCCAACTCTTTCCTAGAATTCTGTGTCAATGGGGTGAGAGTGGTAGTTCCACAGCAGCTCTGCCCACCACTTCCCCCATCTCTTTCCCCCTTCTTCTTCTGCTCCTTTCCCTTTCTGATCCAGGGAGGATCAGCAGTGGCTGAGGCTGGCATGCCACTAGGAAAGAGGGGTCAGAATTTAGTGCATCCTCTGAGGCTTGTTGAGAGCTGTTTGGTCAACTCTGGAGCCTGTTGCAACTTGTATTATTTTTTCCCCCCTGTGGCTGCCTTGTTTTTCCCATAAATTCAAGCAAATGATCGAAATGGAGTTTGCCAAGATCACAGAAGAGAGCACCGTCCATCTGATGAAGGTCCAGCACTGGGCAGACAGGTGGAGGAAGTCTGTGCAGAAAATGAAGAGGCTGTATGCCTGAATCCATCACGCTTACACCTGCCCCATTCGCACCTTTTGTAGCCATTTTTTTTTATCCACAAGGAAAAGTAGTATATTATGTTTACTAATAAAACAGTGACCTTTAAAAAATATATCTATTCTGGTTTCTATAGTTTGCATATGCAAATTGTATATTGGCCGCTTGTCCTGTTGGCGAGCTTTTCTCTGGGCAGGAGGGGGTGGATGGGGTGGGTGAGCCCTTGTTTAATGTTATTGGCTTTTAGGGTCAAAGGAGAATGCGGAACGTGTAACAAGAGTTAGAATGTGAAATGGGGAAATGAATCTCCAGTGGGTGCCCTCCATGCTATTTTATACGGCGGGGGGGAAGCTTGTGTTGCGTTTCGGTGAAAGACATACAGTACATAAGACAGCATGAAAATGGGTGGGATTGGGGCCAGAACTTCTGGATCTTTTTCAATGTGTATTTTATTTTTAATATATTAGACTTGATGCTGTCGTGGTATGTGACTGCATTCTAAAGGAACTAACACCTTTTTGAGTTGAATGGCGACTGCAGTTGTTCCCTAGTTCTTCGGGTCATGTTTGTGAGAGGAAGAAGAAGTGCAATAGCTCACCTATCAATTCCAGCCTGCCTTTCCTCATCGAGAGAAGTGACGGCGGTCTCTCCTCATGGTATGACTCCACAGGAAACTCTCGGTACATTGGGGTTTGTAGCGTGGCTTCCAGAGCAGTGCAAAGAAACCTGCTTTTGTTTTGTGTTTTGTTTTTAATAAAAGCTGGCAACCAGGACCAATGAATGGGCAAAACAGGAGAAACCCACTGAACCGGGCGACTTGGCAAGCAGATGCAGGGGAGGGCACCAGATTGCAGGCTGTGGTCTTGTGTGTTCCCTGAAGCATTTGGTGAGCCACCGTGAGATTCAGGAAGCTGGACTAGATGGGCTTTCGGCCTGATAAATGTTCTTTATTTATCTTATTTATTTATCAGGGCTCTTCTGATGTTCTTATGTACTCCTTCAGGCTGGATATCCTTCACCTGTTAGATGCCTGGCTACATAAAGGGAGCATCAGAACCATTGATCCAAACTACTGGTGGATATCTGACAGGAGATGTACTTGCACGTGATGGGTAAGTCTCTCTCTCCTCTCTCTCTCTCTCTCTCTCTCTCTCTCTCTCTCTCTCTCTCTGTATGTGTGTGTGTGTGTGTGTGTGTGTGTGTGTGTGAGAGAGAGAGAGAGAATTGTGCCAGTGTGCATTGGAGGGGGGGAACATCCCCTGTTTAACTGGGCAAAGAGACACTTTGTCATGTGCTTTTCCTAACTCTGCTGACTTTCCTCTCAAGTTTGGGGTTGGTCTGACCTGTTGGGTCCTTTTCTCAGTGTGGGTCACCAGCGGATTCTTGACCTCTGATGGTTCTCCGTGGGCAGTGCATTGCCAACCTGGGATTGCAGCTTGACTGCGAGAAGTATGTTTACTCAGAAGTAGGTCCCATTGGGTTCAGTGGGATTGACTCCCAAACAAGGCTGCTTAGCAACGTTCAACACAATGTTGTGTGTCTCCTGATTCTCCCAGTGGTTTTGATTTTCTCATTTTCTCAGGTTCATGGTGTTGGGGAGGGGGTGTCGGGAACCCATGAGATCAGTCGGTTGTCCTTTCTAACTGTTCAGTACTCTCTTCCTTCTGAAAAACCCCCCTAGAGGAGAGCTGCAAACGCCCCGACCATTTCACCAGGGAAGGTGGGGTAAATGGTTTGTCTGTGTGTTCACGGTGTCATTTTCAGCAGGAATAGAGGAGAGGAATTCCTCCACTGGAAACGGCAGTCTTGCTACTACTGGTTTGCGGTTTTTCCAAAGCATGTTATTGAGCCATCATGGAATGCCTAGTTTGGCTCCGCAAGTTTCCCTCGAGCTGTATGAGATCACGGGCCACCCCCAGATGATTTTTCCACCTGCCTCTGGAATGATTGTACTGTTGTGATTGGCTCCCTGACTGTCAGAAGTGTAAGATCAGGTGGCTACCACTCAGGATTCCAACGCTTGCCTTGTAGGGCGAAGTTAAATCTTGGGCAGCGTCTCCCTGTTTGGAAAAGACTCCCTGAGCCTAACATCCTGGATAACTGCTATCAGTCTGTGCTGAATGACCAGTTAGCCAAAGCTCTGACTCGGTAAGAAATTACTTCCCGTACCTATAAATCTGGAGATTTAGTAGATGGCAGATTGAAAGGTTCCTCCCAGCTCCACCCTTGAGAACTTTCCCTGCTAGCTGTGAAGTGTCCACTTCTCCAAGCCTGCTTTTCCTCTGTTGTGTGAGTTTTATCCTGCTGGTTTGATGAGGTTTTCTGGTGCTGCTTTGTTCATTGCTTGATTGTGTTACTTTGTTCAGTAGGGATCTTTTGAGGGGCGGGGTTGTTTGTTCTTTCATTGTCGCAAGCTGCCCCGAGTGTCGTTTTCAGGACGGAAACTCAAGATGGTGGTTTCCTCAAATACGTCTGCGCAATGTGAAGGCGGGGATGAGCTGAGCGTCCCTGGCTTGTCCTCTCAGGGCTGACGCCATGTCAACACAGACGGAAGCAGGTTTGCCATATTCTTGTTCCTGAGATCTGATCATATTATGACTTTTTTTAAAACCTAATGGCTACAATTTGCACAATCGGTTGTTGCATTGACAGGCTGCTTTGCGTCTGTTCCAACAACCCTACAAGTGCTGTCACCGCATGGCTAAAAGGAACTAATTACTCCATCACCCCAGTTTGCGAAACCTTCCCTTCTAGAGGGCAAGATCAACCAGATATCCTTTAAATGAACAAAGAAGCAAGGTGGTCCCATGATGTCACTCAGCAGAAAGAACCAACTAAGAAAAAAATAAAAAGTAGTTTGTTGAAACTATTATTCTCCAGAAATCTGGTTTAAAAATTACTCCACTTCTAAACAGAATTAGAAGTGTCCCCCAAGTTGACAAGGAAAAATTTATTGGACCCTATGGAAAGTGAAATGGAGCCACACCTGCATGTTTATGAGTCAGGCGCAGGGGAATGCAAGGCCACAGGAGTGGTTGTGATCTGATGAACGTGAAGCTCAGCAAACGCTTCAGAAGGTGCCCCCCAATAGTAAAAAGTATAGAAGCAGAGACTTAAACAGCTGATAAGGTGAAACTTTTTCTTTTGTCTCTTAAAACTCGGTGAGTCCTGAGAGTGTGTCGTATTAAAAAGTGGGTCCCGGTGCCAAAAACATTGGGAATGCCTGCATTATTTGGGAACCTCAGGGAGGGGGCAGGGAAGAGGCAGTAGCTCAGTGCCAGAACACCTGGTCTTCAGGATTGATTCCAGTAACCACAGGCAAGGCTGAGCTGAGGCTAAATTTTTGTTGCCCCTTCCCAGTTGATGCCTCTTTCCTGCCCACGCCTGACTCCGGCCAGGCCCGACACAGTGCAGTTGCACCAGCTTAACCGGCTGTTGGAATAAGGTGGGAATTCGGTTGCACTGGGGCAGAATCCTTCAGAAATAAACATCTTAAACGTTTGTCTTGCCCATCGAGGCATAGGAAGAGCAAGGTGTGAAAGGTAAAGATGTTAGAAGACCACAGTGCATACTTCTTGGCTTCGGTGTACAAAGGAAACTTTGCTGTGTTTTTTTTAAGTAGGATAGGAAAAGGAAGGAAGAGGGACGTTCTACTACTTTACGCAACATAAAAAGTTGTTGCCTAGCCACTGCTTGCACAAAATCTCAGAATACAGGAGTCTTCCCCTGGCTACATTTTGATCTGGGACGTTGGTGCCTGAGACAGGAGGTTGCTTTAACCAGTGGGTATTTGGCTTCCGAGAAGGTCAGGCAGGCAGTGGGGTAACTAGGGTTTGTGTCACCGGGTGCGGGGAACCAGCACGTCACCCCCAGGATGGACTTCATTCCATGCAGCGCGTGGGGCAGTGCCCCAGGCAGAAGGCGTAATGATGCACCATTGCCCTGCCCCACTGGTTTTGTGGCTGTAACTTTTGATGGAATGGGCTTTGATGCCATTCCATTCCATCCCCAGGCTTAAGCCTGGCAAGCAGCCTTTGGTGGGGGTCTAGTGACTTGGGAAACCCCCAGTGCAGATTTAACTCCTCTGTGGGTCTGATCTCACCTTACTCCTTTCTGTTTTTGTTCCAGCATAGGCAATATGCAATGTCAGACCCCCCAAAAATGTCTCCTCCTCGCACTGGGCCTCATCACAGTTCCCTTGTTGATCTGGTGAGTCTTGATAGAGAGATTTCTGGGACTTGGTCTCTGGGTCAAATTGCTAAGCAGACATAGACTTCTTTATAAGCATATAGAAAATTTATTTACATGCTATTTACAGATTAAGAATAGATTTGGTTGGATACAGGTTTTAAGTTACCCCATGGTGGATCTTTGATTTCTTTCCCGAACCACACCTAAAACTCCAGTACTTGTACTCTATGGACAACAAGTGACCCATGTGATATACATGTCACTTCCCTCTCCTTATTTGGCATACTAGTGCATGGTTCTAGCCCTCACTGGGAGCCATGTATGGAAGTTCTGGCCTGTAACTTTGATTTCACGACACCTTGGAATGTTCTTTTTGGAAATGCTATGACACACATGTTTTTCTCTGCAGGTCATCTTGACATTTTCTACCTTGTTTTTAACAGAAAACACGAGTCATGTTTTTTCCTAATGTTCCTCCTCTGAGAGAAGTTAGGTTAACCTCTAAAATCTCTAACAATCCTTCGTTTTTTTCTTGACCAAAATAAACATCTCAGTGTTTATCTTGGTCACACTTTTATACTACTGATTTAGGGACATACGTGTTTGGTTGAACTCCTTTGCTAGGCCTTTGTATGCAGCTGTATGTATATTTAACTAAAACAATGAGTTTTAACTACACTTTCCTAAGCACACTTTAACTCTTTGGTATTGAAGCCTTACTAACTCTAGTGTCTTGCATTGCTTTGGAAAGGTACATTCTTGACACTTGGGAGACTAACTATGAAAGAGAACTTGTCATGATGACAGAAACTATAGCAAGAAAGAGAGTTGCTATATCAATGGTGTAGCTTAAAGAATACAACGCAACTTTTAGGAAGTCTCTTGTAACATGCAAAGCTGCTATTGATAGCAGAAACTGAGATATATGTTTAAACACGTTTCCTTGCATAAAGTGCAATATCCTTAGTGAATCAATATGTAATTTTAATATTTGAGTTCGTAGTACTTCTACATTTGTTACACAATGCAGATTTTGCTCATGCAACGAGCATCCGTGTTACCTGATGCTGCGCATCCATGGCTACTTACTTCAAAGGCCTTGTTATCCAAGCCAACCTAAGTCTCTTCAGCCATAAGTTGTCTTTAGATCAGTGCCTTAGTTAGAAGCTAGCTCATTTTATGGCCGACACAATGCTCAAATGCACACTATACAACTCTTTAAAAGAGTAATATTCTGTAAAAGAAGTATTTTAGACTTTGCAAATCCATTCTTTTAACTTTAAATAATACGAAGGACAGACCACTTTATTTGTGAATAGTGTACCTAACTAAAGCTATATGAAAATGCTTTCTTATGTAGAGATACTCTGTGTTTACTAACCTTAGAAAAAACCTTATAGGACTTTATGAAAAGAAACTCATACCTTTGTATAGCTTAACCTTTTAAAACTTAGGTTATACTAGTTATGTCTTACTACAGCTAGACCTTAATTACTTTACTCACACTCAACCAATAAGGAATGTCCTGCAAAACACTTCTCTCTGGGAAATAGGGAAACATGTCTTAAGAGCTTCCTCTTTTACTTACATTTACCCACACTTGCAGTGTCTTTGGATTTCATTACCTCTAACTAGGTGTAATAGGTGTGCAATAGGTTAACTATGTTTATGTCTTCTTAGCTTATTTTCCTCTTATTGCTCTTTTGATTGATTAAAATCAAACAATAACAATTTGGTTACACTTCAGGCATTCCTCATACAACCTAACTCTTACACATTCATCCATCAATAAGAAAACAACAACATTGCAAAACATAATACAAATCAACATAATGAACAATTATGAAATATGAAATGTGAAAAATGTTGGAACAGTAAAAAACATTTCGCAGAACATCACATCACAACAAAATATAAACACAGTTATAATCATTAAAGAAAGAATCCATTAAGAAATCTTTTGGAAAAGTCCATGTTTTAAAATAGTTCGTTGGAAAAGTTCAAAGTATTGCTCCATAGGACATTAACTGTTTTAGTAATCCTTCTTTCCAAACAAAGTCACAAAGTCCATTTCATTTTTTTCCTTTGTGTGCAGGTAGTAGTTCATTCCAAATGGATAGCTCCCACGCTTTATGATTATTTCCTTAAACATAAGCACTTGGTTTACCTGGAAAAGAATAAGCTCTATACAAATTAACAAGTTTGTATACAAAACAACAAATTTGACAAATTATCAAAAGACAGAAAACATTTCACTTGTTTCTGTATGGCTTTGCAGGCTTCAGTTTAAACCTTGAAACGAAAAGGAACTCATTTTTTTTTCTTTTCTTTGAACGATCTTGGTCAACTTCCCAGAAACTTTTGGCTTATTTCTTAGAACTTCAGCACAGAACTTAGATCATAAAACTTGGAACATTGAGGTTCTTTTTTTCCCCCCCATTATTTTAAGGATTATTCACTCAAATCACCTTGCTCCTGCATTTGCAAATTTTCTTCAACCTTCTTTTACATATATTTGATAAGCATGTTATTATACATGGTAGATAATAAAAGAAAATACTAACGAAAACACATATGCCAAATGGCAAACACAGCAAAATTAATTACTTCATGTAATACTTAATCAACTTTATACTGCCAGCAGAAGCGTCCTTCTGATGGCAGCATCATAAACAACATAACAGCACAGTGGCACACTAATAGAATAGGCTACTCCGGTACCAGAAGAGAACTGGAAGGGGTTACAATTTGAACTTTAAGATGACAATAAAGTAGCATAGCAAGGAAATTTTTTCTTAAGAGATTATTACTTTTCTAATTATTATTTCAATTCACAATTTGAATGTGCTCCAAAAAAATTTCCTGTAGTTAGCTTACACAGACACTGTTAACACATATTTATACTGTTGTGCACTTTCAACACAAAGGTAACTTTTGATAGAAATTGCAAAAGGGATTTAAAACCTTAGGAATAGACCTTAACACAGGAAACCCTGGCCTCCAAGTGGCCCGCTTGGAGACAGGCTACACAGCATGGCCTCTCTCAGTTTGAAGAGACACTTTGCCAACAGACTGAGGCAAAAAGACAAAGAAGGAAGACTTATAACTAGGGAGACAGACCAAGGACAGACTACACTTGCTCCCAGTGTGAAAGAGACAGCCACTCCCGAATTGGCTTTTTGGTCACACTAGACACTGTTCTAGAACTACCCTTCAGAATGCGATATCATAGTCTTTCAAGACTGAAGGTTGCTATAGTAGTAACTAAACATACAAACTATTTGAGCCTTGCATTTTGCAACATTAGCTTTCTTATTTAAATGCACACAAATTAATTCACCCTTTCTCAAAATCAGCACCTGAGCAACTGGCAAAGACTAGATGTGGGGCTGATTTGACAAGGATACACACAACAGAGACACAGCCTAGAAATCAAGGGATAAAAATTTCAAGGGATAAGAAAGGAAATTTGGACTGTCTTTGGGGACTGGGTACAGAACTCAGGTTCGGAGTGCAGCTAAAAAAGAAGCTGCCATGGAATTAGACACACGCTCTGAAAGGATCGATTCAGGGTTCCTGGAGCACAAAGGCGTTCCAGAGGTCTCCTCGCTGCCACTTCCTCCTTATGCTAAGAAAGGGCTTTGGAGCTACAAGGGTCTCTGGACAGCTGGGCATGTGCGATGATGGTCCCAGTCCAGAATCTACTGGTGGGACTCTTCAACCTCTTTTTGGTGGGGGTCACTTTTGGGGCTACCTGCTCCTTGCAGGGATTCTGGTGAGATTTTGGATTCCTATGTCATTCCAAGTTTCTGCACACTTAGGCATATTATTGTACAGCCCACTTGTACAATATTGCATCAATCGCACTGCTGGTGGCTGGCTTCACCTTGCTGCTGAAGGCTTCACCTTGCTTTACAGCAAAAGCCATCTCTAAGAACTTGCTAGCAATCTGCGACCACAGCTCTGGCTGCTGCTGCGCCCATGACAGTGACGCTGTAGAGATAGTAGAAAAATCTAGGTTTGAGGACCGGGGTATGAGGGGACAGTTCTGGCACAGAAATAACAGGGCAGAGGTTGGGACTGAGAAACATCAGCTGAGCTAGCCAAGCCAACCAACTTTAGGGGACTAGCATTTTTTCTCCCATCAAAATGTAGATACTTCACTGCAGAGAGGTGCGCAATTGCACATCAGGCTCTCCCAGAATACAGACTCACTGGCATGCACTGCAGCTCTAAATCCTATCAGTAACTAGGCTAGGTACAAAGATGTATCTAGCATAGGAAGAAAGGAAACTAGCACCATCACCCACCCAGCAACATAGCTAAGTAACACTGACACTTCCTACCCAAGATCACGGTTGTAGGAAAGCCAGAAGAGATGCAGCCACTTGCAAAGCAGGCAGGGGCTACAACTGTCTGCGTTCCAGGGTGAAAACAAGACAGATCTTATTGCAGCACTGCAAACAACTATGAGATTCATTCAGGTTCAGTCAGCAGAGGAGGGTGTCATGAATATGTACGGTTTAGACTTAGCAGCATTGCAAAGCTTGACCCAAAGTAACCTAACAACACAGAAGGGCTTGCATTCCTAGCTGCAAGGAACTCACAACCCACAGAAGGTGACAAGGTGGCACTTCCGTAGACTGCCAGGAACCTACCAGAGTGGAATGCAACTGTAGACCTCCAATGGGAAGGGGAAACCAAAGGGATAGCTTTGCAACTTGCTTTTAGCCCTACTGAGGGAAGACTTTGTCCTCAAGGGTTTCAGACACTCCATCAACTGCTACTCTTACAACTTCTTGCAACTCAGGTACTCAACAAGTAAAAATCCTTTTGCCATGTTGGTTCATTGTCTATTGGGAACAAAAGTTCAGACTCTTGCCTTGCTGTTCAGCAAGCTACTAAAATCCTCTTTGTGGACTAGCAACTTGAGGTGCAGCCTTTAAAACAATCATTTCAAGCATTATTTTGCTTTCAAGTAAAATCTTTTTAATTTTTTTTTTTACACATGACTGCGCAGAAAGGAAAAATTCTTACTCGAACCGAGCAGATCACAGTTAAAAATATCTGCAACAGGGAGCTTACGCAACCAGTCTGGGAAGTTGCCAAACAACTGGTGAACACCTAGACAGACAATCTTAGCTTAACTCTTGCTAAGAGCACAAGCAGGAAAACTTTTTCTTTCTACATTTAAACTGAAAAAACTCAGGAAAGTTTTAAGGAAACTGTAAAGGAAACTGTAAAGAGAGTGACTTTTTAAAGTCCTAAAAACATGTATAAACTAGGGAAACTCAGATTTCCCTCGCCTGGCCAGGCTGAAAACTGGAGTGACTTCACTCCACTGTAAACAAAATCACCGCCGTTAGCTGACTTCACCAGTCAACTAGAAGCACTAATTGCAACTAGAGGAATTAAAGAAGTTTACATACCCTATTTAGACAATAGGAGATAAGACACATGTGATAGACAACATGAAACACAGAAACATGAAATAAACAGGCAGCATAGAGTCAAAATCATAATGAGTTCATTACTTAAGTTCACAGTCACTTTGGAAGTGACGCTTACTAACGTTTGCATAACAATTAGCAATTCCTGTGAGGGAAGAACTTTGACAAAGAGCACTTCATAATACTATAGCATATATTATATTTACTTTATCACTCTCATTCTCACACTTCACACATGTCCATGGACTTTAAACAATCCAAACACATTACTCACTCTATACACATCTGCACTTATAAATAGCATATTTCACATTACACATGCTTATAATTTACAGCTCTAATGTACATGCAAAAGAATTAAACATTTCATACTTACTTCAGACTTCCCTCCATTCCGAGGTTTCCAACACTGAAAGCACTTACAATACAATCTTACCTCTCTTCTCTTCATGCCACGACAGCCTTACTACTTCAGGTACTAACTTCTGTTAGATCTCATTGTTGAATCAACACTGGCACAGTGTCCTTTTAATTTTTTTCTTAACTTTCCTCGTATTCGCTCCTCCTAAATTCTTACTTTGGCCCATATTCTTTTTAAACCAGCACATAAAAGCACACAGCTCTGTTAAAACTATTAACTCACTTTAGCTTAAAACAACACAGCCTTAGACAGGAAGCAGATTCACTGACTATTTGTAGGAGAACTGCCAAGTTGCTATGCTGCTAAAGCGAATTTTTAACTACAGAAACTGCTTGAGTCACTCTAATATTTACAAATTTAAACTCTTTCTCTGTCTCTAAAAGGACAGTGAGCACTAATTAAAGATTGCTTACTAACTTTCCCACAGGTATGTCTACCACACACAAGGTCCAGACAATGTTTTTTTTTTTTTTTTACCTGTTTCACCGCAGTTCTGGCCACCCAGAACTGGAACCTGTCTTACCCAGACAGTTACCGGGGATATACACACTTATCCCCAAGGGCCCTTATTTACCCAACAAGGTTTACTTAAGATACCAAGGACAAGGTACCCAGGACAAGGACACCTGCTCCTATTGTATTCTTTCTTCCTTGTGGTAGGTACCTTGTACATTACTGTACTTCTGTACCCTGTACTTACTTTGAGGTTCACACCCTCATGCAGCAACTCCACTGCAGCAACTCCACTGCAGCTCCACTGCACTCCACTCTGGTCGACCAGACAAACAAACACTTAGACAACACTTAAACACATACTTACCTGCTTGCACCACTCACACCATTAGACATCATGTGCAATCAGGGAAGAAATCATCATGTACAGGGAGAACCTGTATCCCATGTCTTTTCCAATTTAAGTTGCTTGTTTTTTCCTAACTGCTTAGCAGAGAACAACCAGAGTCCCATCTGGGTCAGCCAACTGATAGAGAGATTCCTGGGACTTGGTCTCTGGGTCAAATTGCTAAGCAGACATAGACTTCTTTATAAGCATATAGAAAATTTATTTACATGCTATTTACAGATTAAGAATAGATTTGGTTGGATACAGGTTTTAAGTTACCCCATGGTGGATCTTTGATTTCTTTCCCGAACCACACCTAAAACTCCAGTACTTGTACTCTATGGACAACAAGTGACCCATGTGATATACATGTCACTTCCCTCTCCTTATTTGGCATACTAGTGCATGGTTCTAGCCCTCACTGGGAGCCATGTATGGAAGTTCTGGCCTGTAACTTTGATTTCACATCACCTTGGAATGTTCTTTTTGGAAATGCTATGACACACATGTTTTTCTCTGCAGGTCATCTTGACATTTTCTACCTTGTTTTTAACAGAAAACACGAGTCATGTTTTTTCCTAATGTTCCTCCTCTGAGAGAAGTTAGGTTAACCTCTAAAATCTCTAACAGTCTCTTCTGGAAAAAATCCCAGACTGCATAATTTAGGAATACTGTAGGGCAGAGTTTCCCAAACCGAGCGAACCGCAAATAGGTGACCTTGCCTCAGTCCACTCCGAAGGGCAGGCCGTGTGGAATGATATGCCGCCAGAACGATCCCAATCCCATGAACGCAGGCCTCAAAAAAGACTTGAGAAAGAAATGTTTGGGTGGCTGACAAAGCACTAAGCCCCTCAAACCTTGAGGCTATTCACTGGGGCTCCTAAGTCTCATAAAGGTAGGTGGGTCCTAACAGAGTGTCATTTTAAAAAGTAGGTCCTGGTGCTAAAGAAAATATTGAACCCAGTGAGAACCACTGGGTCAGAGCATCTTCCCCCCCCCCAGTTTCATTTTATGATTTCCAGATGGACTTCTGACAGTGCACTGGGGACTGAGTAACCGGGAACATTTAAATAGTACTGGGGTATGAAAGAAGAGGAAGATGGGGACCCACTCCTTAACTCTATCCACCCATCTTCACCTGCTTCCTCGACTCCTTCTCCTGCTCCCTGGATTTAATAATAATAATAATGCAGGTATTTATATACCGCCTTTCTTGGTCGTCAGATTTCTCCTCAGACTTTATTCAAGGCGGTTTACAAAGGCAGGCTGTTCTAAATCCCCGTACGGATTTTTACATACAATTGAAAGGTACTATCTTTCAAGAACCACAACATTTCAGATGTATCTTTCTGATCTGGTATCACATTCTGGCCTCCAGTTTTCCTCCCACACAAGCTGACAAGCAGCTCCTTCATCTCTCACATGGAGGGCAGCCTAGACGCTTCTTCGCTCACACCGAAGAGCAGGTGGAACAACTCGGCTCAGCTTGTCAGCTGCTTCAAGGTTTCACCAAATTACGGTGCCGGTGGCCTCAAACTGGCGACCTGCGGATGTTATCTTCGGGCAAATGGAGGCTCTACTCTCTAGACCAGACCTCCTGCCCATTTAAGAATGGACTGGAGCAGAGGAGGGAGTGTGGAGGAGCAGAGTGTAATGGGCTAGAGCGTCAGAGATACTCCCATCACCTTCCTGTCCTCCTCATTATTCTCTTCTGCTGTTCCCTTCTTCCTTTTTGAATCCCAGGGAAGAGGACAGAAGTGTGGAGAAGAGGCTGGCGGGCTAGAATAGAGCATTGGAGATGCTCTTCTGCTCAGAGCTTTCTCCTTTCAAGAAAACTCTTGAGTGTTGCCAAATTCCTCTGCCTTCTTTAACAGTCTCTTCCTGCTTCTAGGTTTTGGAGCAAGGAAGTTTCCCAGTTGTTATCACATGTGACCTATATTTCACATTCCCGTCCATGTCCGGATTTGTTGTAAGTAATGAAGCAGTAAGGCATGTAACCAAGCGGGCCAATGTTTTTGTGGGTTACTGATTTGTTGGGTGACCTGGACTGTTCTTTATTAAAGCCAACAAAGTTTGTGGAGGTGATGCCAACCTTAGTGATGCCACTGCATTGAGGCTGTGTGTATGATATTGCTATGCCTTCTGTGTGGTCTGGTATGGGAGGAGGTTCCATCAAGGGAGTGACCCAATGAACTCTTGCACCAGGTGGTGCAACTCTTAGTGACGCCTCTGCATATATACAAATGCTTCAGAGAGACTGACAGCCTCATCTGCAAATGATATTTTCCTTATTATTTCCTCTCTGTTTTTGAACAGTGGAGAGAAACTAGAAAATGAGTCATCTCAGCCTCTCCCACAGTGAGTATAAATTCCCAAATTGTCCCGCCCGCTTCTTCAAAGCACCATTCCCCTTTGTTCTTGAGCGTTCATTCTGTTCCGAACATGCCTGTTTGTTGTCTTTTCCAGGTTAATTTATCCTCAGCCCAAAGTTCTGCAAACAACGTAAGTAGCTGGATTGAAACATTGTGCTCACCGGTTCAGGATCTGGCAGAGTAGACCTCTGCCGGTCCCACCCCCCTAATGCCCCGGTTCCTCACCCTGCCCTCCACCATTCCATCCTGCCCCTCACCCCAACACAGCTGACTGGTTCTTCTGGAGTGCCAGTTGGCCATTCAAGTGGCATTGAGGCAGCGCTGACTGGTGCTGTCCGAGCGCCAGCGGCCTTTCCAGGTGCAACAGATGTGCCTTACTGCACATTTGCGACACCCAGCAACAGCGGTGCGCTCATAGAACTGGCGCTAAAGAGCTCAGGATTGAGCTCTCCCAATCCTATGCACAACTACTCAGAAGTAAGTCCTGTTACAGTCAATGAGGCTTTCTCCCAGGTAAGTGTGGATAGGATTGCAGCCTCAGACAACTTGTGTTTTTCACTTGTGATGGGATTTTTCTGTTTTAGCTACTAATTTTGAACAGTTGTGTTACTTTAAACTACTTGTAATCTATACCATTTTGTCCTTTCTTTCTGTCTTTCTGTCTTTGTCTGTCTTTCTTTCTTTCTTATTTTGTGTCCTTTGTAAACTACTTATTTTAATGTATACAGTTTTGTCTTTCTTTCTTTCTTTCTTTCTTTCTTTCTTTCTTTCTTTCTTTCTTTCTTTCTTTCTTTCTTTCTTTCTTTCTTTCTTTCTTTCTCATTTTATGTCCTTTGTAAACCACCATTACTGGGGCAAAGTTGGGATAAAAATATGTTATTGATCCCCAAAAGTCACAGTGCCCCCTGAGATGCAGTCCTGGACACACCAACCCTCTTGCTGTCTCATTGTCCTCCCCTTATTCATGTTCTCCCAGGCGCACAGATGTGCTCACGCTGACTCCGTGGATGGCCCCCATTGTCTGGGAAGGCACGTTCAACTCGGAACTGCTGGAGAGTATCTACAAGCCTTTGAACCTCACCATTGGGGTGACAATGTTTGCCATCGGCAAGTGAGTGTGTATGTGTGTAGGGGGCAAATAGCACACCTTTGAAAAATTCTAAGTTGTTGTCTCTTTTTAATGCCCAATTTCACCTTTGGATTTTTGACTGTAAAACCTAGTGGAACTCCTGGCAGGCGACAAAGAGGAAATTTCATAATAAATCCCAGTTTAGAAGCCTGTGCCATGCCTGCAGGTTAGTGGAAA
>NC_089836.1:4742457-4849957 GCF_035046505.1 Tiliqua scincoides | reverse complement strand
GTGAGCCAATTTCAGTCCCCATTCATTTCAATGTGTATTTTATTTTTAATATTTTAGACTTAATGCTACTGTGGTACGTGGCTGCATTTGGGGAAATGTTACAGGTCTATACTTTTAATGGGCTAATACGTATATGCTTTTAAAAGATAGTCAATGGGGCTGACTCCCAGGTAAGAGTGGATAGGATTGCAGCCTTTGGGATGTTTGGTGATTTTTAAAAACAGACCAGCAACTGCTTGGGAGGGTTCTTTATTTTAAACTTATACTTATTGTAAACTTTTAATTTACTTACTTGATTGATTTGATTTTGTTGTATGGAGGTTGTTAAAAATTTTCCTGCTTGATGGTGTCTCTTCCGGGCCTGACATCACCTGCGGTGGGTCCCAACGGATTGTCATTCTAAAAAAGTGAGTCCCAGTGCTAAAACGTTTGAGAACTACTGGGCTCGAGTGTAATTATTTCATGTATGCCTGTATCCCTGCCCATCTTTGGATGTGGATTCCAAATTGTACCCTCCCCTGTGCCTTTGGAATGAGCAGAAGGCCAAAAATCAGAATGGATGTGACTGTGGTGATTAAATAAGTTATAGAGCAGAAAGGCTGGGCCAAACACAAGAGCCGAGGGGGCATGGTAGCTCTGTTTGTCAGGCAGCCTGCTGTGTAATGGAAACATCCGGTTCCTGAGCAAAGCTGGTGCCATGGAGGGTTTTGCATGCCAGTTCAACCAGTCTGAGCAGTCTCTGATTTGCACAGACGGCAAACCTCATGCCAGATACAGAAACCGAACTGTGGGTTTGGGGCGTGGGGTTGAGCATCATGGCCAGATTTGCATTCCAAATTCCTTTCTCAGGACTTTGAAATGGCCCCTGCAGTGCTGGCCAGTGCAGTTACTCCCCCCCCAATACAGGTTAGCTGCATGGCGAGGTTAAGAGATGGTGGCTTAAAACAGCCCTGCAGTGTGGGGCATCGCAAACGTTGCCACTTAGAGAGAGAGAGAGAGAGAGTTCTGAGGTGGGCTTTAAGTGTCCAGGCAAAAATCACCCCCACTGAACACTGTTCAGATTGTGCAAAAGGCCATTCTCCATTGTATTCTGTGGGTAGTTCTCACTTCCTCCCCCAAGAAGTAAGAACCTCAATAGCTTTATAAAGGAGCTAACATGTTTTCATTTCAAACAGTTGAATATATAAGAACATAAGAACGGCCCCACTGGATCAGGCCATAGGCCCATCTAGTCCAGCTTCCTGTATCTCTCAGTGGCCCACCAAATGCCCCAGGGAGCACACCAGATAACAAGAGACCTGCATCCTGGTGCCCTCCCTTGCCTCTGGCCTTCTGACATAGCCCATTTCTAAAATCAGGAGGTTGCGCATACACATCATGGCTTGTAACCCGTAATGGATTTTTCCTCCAGAAACTTGTCCAATCCCCTTTTAAAGGTGTCCAGGCCAGACGCCATCACCACATCCTGTGGCAAGGAGTTCCACAGACCAATCACACGATGAGTAAAGAAATATTTTCTTTTGTCCGTTCTAACTCTCCCAACACTCAATTTTAGTGGATGTCCCCTGGTTCAGGTGTTATGTGAGAGTGTAAAGAGCGTCTCTCTATCCACTTTATCCTTCCCGTGCATAATTTTGTATGTCTCAATCATGTCCCTCCTCAGGTGTCTCTTTTCTAGGCTGAAGAGGCCCAAACATCGTAGCCTTTCCTCATAAGGAAGGTGCCCCAGCCCAATAATCATCTTAGTCGCTCTCTTTTGCACCTTTTCCGTTTCCACTATGTCTTTTTTGAGATGCGGCGACCAGAACTGGATGCAATACTCCAGGTGTGGCCTTACCATCGATTTGTACAATGGCATTATAATATTAGCCGTTTTGTTCTCAATACCTTTTCTAATGATCCCAAGCATATAATTAGCCTTTTTCACTGCCACCGCACGTTGGGTCGATCTGTCCACCACCACCCCAAGATCTCTCTCCTGATCTGTCACAGACAGCTCAGAACCCATCAGTCTATATGTAAAGTTTTGATTTTTTTTGCCCCAATGTGCATGACTTTACACTTACTTACATTGAAACACATCTGCCATTTTTCTGCCAGTTTGGAGAGATCCTTCACAATCACTTCTGGTCTTCACCACTTGGAAGAGTTTGGAATCATCTGCAAACTTAGCCACCTCACTGCTCACCCCTGTCTCCAGGTCATTTATGAAGAGGTTGAAGAGCGGGTTCTCCCGCATCCACATGCCTGTTGACCTTTTCAAAGAATTCTATAAGGTTCGTGAGGCAAGACTTACCCCTACAGAAGCCATGCTGGTTCTCCCTCAGCAAGGCTTGTTGGTCTACGTGTTTTGAGATTCTATCTTTGAGGCATTCCACCACCTTACCTGGATTAGATGTTAGGCTGACCTGCCTATAGTTACCCGGGTCCCCCCTCCTTCCCTTTTTAAGAATCGGTGACTGCATGGTGACAGAATGGTGACCGCAGTTGTTTCCTAGGTCTTTTGGTCACATTTGTGAGAGGAAGAGGAAGTACAGTACCTCACGTATCAATTTCAGTCTGCCTTTGCTCATCGAGAGAAGTGACGGATGTTGTTTTTTTTGTTGAGGAAAAAAAAATCAAAATGTTTGTTGCAATGTGTAATTGTATTTGACAAGACTTGGAGTAGATCACCCTAATGTGGGGGCTTCTCAAGGGTGGGGCCCAATTGGAAGCATTTGGGCACACTGAAAAAAAAAAGTCTGTAGTTAATAAACCTTGCAGATGTCTTGCTGGCCAGCCTGATTACGTCCTCTTCAACTCCTGTACCAATTCAGGTTAGCATGCAATGTAAAGGTTCGTGGTAGGTTCATCTGCTTGTGTCTTTCAGGACCTGGCCGGGAATCCCAAGAACCACGCTGGCAGGGCTCTCCAATCAGATAATCTGCCGAGAAACCGCTTCCGTGACCACCTCCAAAACCACCCTGGGTCACGTGGCTGCTGTGGAAGAGAGAGATGCTGTTTATGTGGTAAGGAGCAGAGTCAAGGGGGCTCAAAATGAAAGCAAGGCAAGCCTGGCTGGTGGTGGTGGGGGGCTCTGAATAATGGCATTTTTAGTAGAAATCAACCCATTTCTGCCCGACCCACAGGTGTACCCACTTGGTCCCCATTGCGTATATGCAACATTGGGCAGACATGGCTTCAGGTCAGAATTGCAGGAGGGGTGCAATTTCCACTCACTCCTGGTAACCCAAAGCAGCCGCAGGTGTTTCTCTGCAGTACGCACTAATTTCAGGGCCACCTGTTCAAGCGGCGATTACGAGAACCAGAGGCAAGACCTTTGGTGCAGTTGCGCGCAGCTCCGCTCACCCTCCCTTTTTTCTTCCCAAACCATGCCAACGCCCCGGCCTCCCAGATGGCGTTTGCGAATCCAGCTTGTGGGGAAAAAAAAATGTTTCCCTTTAACCTAGAAGAGCCACCGAAAATTTTGAGGCAATTTTGCCCAGAAATTCACAGTGATTGCACAAGGTGCAAGCCGGTGGGGAGTTTTCCTTCTGTGGGGGGAGAAGGCAGCATCGCATTAGCGACAAGGCTAATGGGGTTTCCTCTGCTTTAGACTGGGAGTGTGTGGCTGCCACTGCTCTACAGGTGCCCAGGAAGGAGGTGAAGCTTCAGATCAGGGCGTCCCAGAATCCTTTGCTCAGAGGACTTGTGCAAACCATCCACCCTGTCCCAGCTTCAGTGCTTGTTTTTCCAAATTGCCTTCCATATGCCACTCTAAATATTGTATAAAAAGCAACATTCTTTCCATTCTCCATCTGTTCCCTGTCGAAGATTGGTCTCCCAGCTGGGCTGGCCTGTCCATGGGGCCAACTGAGGCAGGCAGCAGATTGGCATGGGGGCTCCTAGTTTCAGTCACCTCCGCTGCCCCTCTTGCTTCCTGGATTCAAATAGGAAGAGGGGAATAGAGCAGGAGAAAGAAGTATGGAAGAGAGGAGCCTGGAGGACTAGGGTGCCTGAGACACTCTAGCACGGTTCTCTTACTGTTCCAGTACTGGGCCAGCCTGCCTCATGCAGTTGTGGGCTCGCCCTCATTTGATGTTTTTAAGCAGAGACTGGAGGGCCACATGTCAGGGATGTTGTCACAGCCACCTGCGTTGAGTAGATGGTTGAACTAGATGACCTCCAAGGGCTCCTCCAACTCTTTCCTAGAATTCTGTGTCAATGGGGTGAGAGTGGTAGTTCCACAGCAGCTCTGCCCACCACTTCCCCCATCTCTTTCCCCCTTCTTCTTCTGCTCCTTTCCCTTTCTGATCCAGGGAGGATCAGCAGTGGCTGAGGCTGGCATGCCACTAGGAAAGAGGGGTCAGAATTTAGTGCATCCTCTGAGGCTTGTTGAGAGCTGTTTGGTCAACTCTGGAGCCTGTTGCAACTTGTATTATTTTTTCCCCCCTGTGGCTGCCTTGTTTTTCCCATAAATTCAAGCAAATGATCGAAATGGAGTTTGCCAAGATCACAGAAGAGAGCACCGTCCATCTGATGAAGGTCCAGCACTGGGCAGACAGGTGGAGGAAGTCTGTGCAGAAAATGAAGAGGCTGTATGCCTGAATCCATCACGCTTACACCTGCCCCATTCGCACCTTTTGTAGCCATTTTTTTTTATCCACAAGGAAAAGTAGTATATTATGTTTACTAATAAAACAGTGACCTTTAAAAAATATATCTATTCTGGTTTCTATAGTTTGCATATGCAAATTGTATATTGGCCGCTTGTCCTGTTGGCGAGCTTTTCTCTGGGCAGGAGGGGGTGGATGGGGTGGGTGAGCCCTTGTTTAATGTTATTGGCTTTTAGGGTCAAAGGAGAATGCGGAACGTGTAACAAGAGTTAGAATGTGAAATGGGGAAATGAATCTCCAGTGGGTGCCCTCCATGCTATTTTATACGGCGGGGGGGAAGCTTGTGTTGCGTTTCGGTGAAAGACATACAGTACATAAGACAGCATGAAAATGGGTGGGATTGGGGCCAGAACTTCTGGATCTTTTTCAATGTGTATTTTATTTTTAATATATTAGACTTGATGCTGTCGTGGTATGTGACTGCATTCTAAAGGAACTAACACCTTTTTGAGTTGAATGGCGACTGCAGTTGTTCCCTAGTTCTTCGGGTCATGTTTGTGAGAGGAAGAAGAAGTGCAATAGCTCACCTATCAATTCCAGCCTGCCTTTCCTCATCGAGAGAAGTGACGGCGGTCTCTCCTCATGGTATGACTCCACAGGAAACTCTCGGTACATTGGGGTTTGTAGCGTGGCTTCCAGAGCAGTGCAAAGAAACCTGCTTTTGTTTTGTGTTTTGTTTTTAATAAAAGCTGGCAACCAGGACCAATGAATGGGCAAAACAGGAGAAACCCACTGAACCGGGCGACTTGGCAAGCAGATGCAGGGGAGGGCACCAGATTGCAGGCTGTGGTCTTGTGTGTTCCCTGAAGCATTTGGTGAGCCACCGTGAGATTCAGGAAGCTGGACTAGATGGGCTTTCGGCCTGATAAATGTTCTTTATTTATCTTATTTATTTATCAGGGCTCTTCTGATGTTCTTATGTACTCCTTCAGGCTGGATATCCTTCACCTGTTAGATGCCTGGCTACATAAAGGGAGCATCAGAACCATTGATCCAAACTACTGGTGGATATCTGACAGGAGATGTACTTGCACGTGATGGGTAAGTCTCTCTCTCTCTCTCTCTCTCTCTCTGTGTGTGTGTGTGTGTGTGTGTGCGCGTGTGTGTGTGTGTGTGAGAGAGAGAGAGAGAGAGAGAGAGAGAGAGAGAGAGAGAGAATTGTGCCAGTGTGCATTGGAGGGGGGGAACATCCCCTGTTTAACTGGGCAAAGAGACACTTTGTCATGTGCTGTTCCTCCCTCTGCTGACTTTCCTCTCAAGTTTGGGGTTGGTCTGACCTGTTGGGTCCTTTTCTCAGTGTGGGTCACCAGCGGATTCTTGACCTCTGATGGTTCTCCGTGGGCAATGCATTGCCAACCTGGGATTGCAGCTTGACTGCAAGAAGTATGTTTACTCAGAAGTAGGTCTCATTGGGTTCAGTGGGATTGACTCCCAAACAAGGCTGCTTAGCAACGTTCAACGCAATGTTGTGTGTCTCCTGATTCTCCCAGTGGTTTTGATTTTCTCATTTCTGTCTAGGTTCATGGTGTTGGGGAGGGGGTGTCGGGAACCCATGAGATCAGTCGGTTGTCCTTTCTAACTGTTCAGTACTCTCTTCCTTCTGAAAAACCCCCCTAGAGGAGAGCTGCAAACGCCCCGACCATTTCACCAGGGAAGATGGGGTAAATGGTTTTTCTGTGTGTTCACGGTGTCATTTTCAGCAGGAATAGAGGAGAGGAATTCCTCCACTGGAAACGGCAGTCTTGCTACTACTGGTTTGCGGTTTTTCCAAAGCATGTCATTGAGCCATCATGGAATGCCCGGTTTGGCTCCGCAAGTTTCCCTCGAGCTGTATGAGATCACAGGCCACCCCCAGATGATTTTCCCACCTGCCTCTGGAATGATTGTACTGTTATGATTGGCTCCCTGACTGTCAGAAGTGTAAGATCAGGTGGCTACCACTCAGGATTCTAATGCTTGCCTTGTAGGGCGAAGTTAAATCTTGGGCAGCGTCTCCCTGTTTGGAAAAGACTCCCTGAGTCTAACATCCTGGATACCTGTACGTGCTGAATGACCAGTTAGCCAAAGCTCTGACTCGGTAAGAAATTACTTCCCGCACCTATAAATCTGGAGATTTAGTAGAAGGCAGATTGAAAGGTTCCTCCCAGCTCCACCCTTGAGAACTTTCCCTGCTAGCTGTGAAGTGTCCACTTCTCCAAGCCTGCTTTTCCTCTGTCGTGTGAGTTTTATCCTGCTGGTTTGATGAGGTTTTCTGGTGCTGCTTTGTTCATTGCTTGATTGTGTTACTTTGTTCAGTAGGGATCTTGGGGGGGGGGTTGTTTGTTCTTCCATTGTTGCAAGCTGCCCCAAGTGTCGTTTTCAGGATGGAAACTCAAGATGGTGGTTTCCTCAAATACGTCTGTGCAATGTGAAGGCGGGGATGAGCTGAGCGTCCCTGGCTTGTCCTCTCAGGGCTGACGCCATGTCAACACAGACGGAAGCAGGTTTGCCATATTCTTGTTCCTGAGATCTGATCATATTATGACTTTTTTAAAAACTTAATTGTTACAATTTGCACAATCGGTTGTTGCATTGACAGGCTGCTTTGCGTCTGTTCCAACAACCCTACAAGTGCTGTCACCGCATGGCTAAAAGGAACTAATTGCTCCATCACCCCAGTTTGCGAAACCTTCCCTTCTAGAGGGCAAGATCAACCAGATATCCTTTAAATGAACAAAGAAGCAAGGTGGTCCCGTGATGTCACTCAGCAGAAAGAACCAACTAAGAAAAAAATAAAAAGTAGTTTGTTGAAACTATTATTCTCCAGAAATCTGGTTTAAAAATTACTCCACTTCTAAACAGAATTAGAAGTGTCCCCCAAGTTGACAAGGAAAAATTTATTGGACCCTATGGAAAGTGAAATGGAGCCACACCTGCATGTTTATGAGTCAGGCGAAGGGGAATGCAAGGCCACAGGAGTGGTTGTGATCTGATGAACGTGAAGCTCAGCAAACGCTTCAGAAGGTGCCCCCCAATAGTAAAAAGTATAGAAGCAGAGACTTAAACAGCTGATAAGGTGAAACTTTTTATTTTGTCTCATAAAACTCGGTGAGTCCTGAGAGTATGTCGTATTAAAAAGTGGGTCCCAGTGCTAAAAACATTGGGAATGCCTGCATTATTTGGGAACCTCAGGGAGGGGGCAGGGAAGAGGCAGTAGCTCAGTGCCAGAACACCTGGTCTTCAGGATTGATTCCAGTAACCACAGGCAAGGCTGAGCTGAGGCTAAATTTTTGTTGCCCCTTCCCAGTTTATGCCTCTTTCCTGCCCACGCCTGACTCCAGCCAGCCCTGGCACAGTGCAGTTGCACCAGCTTAACCGGCTGTTGGAATAAGGTGGGAATTTGGTTGCACTGGGGCAGAATCCTTTGGAAATAAACCTCTTAAACGTTTGTCTTGCCCATCGAGGCATAGGAAGAGCAAGGTGTGAAAGGTAAAGACGTTAGAAGACCACAGTGCACATTTCTTGGCTTCGGTGTACAAAGGAAACTTAGCTGTTTTTTTTTAAGTAGGATAGGAAAAGGAAGGAAGAGGGACGTTCTACTACTTTACACAACATAAAAAGTTGTTGCCTAGCCACTGCTTGCACAAATTCTCAGAATAAGGAGTCTTCCCCTGGCTATATTTTGATCTGGGACATTGGTGCCTGAGACAGGAGGTTGCTTTAACCAGTGGGCATTTGGCTTCCGAGAAGGTCAGGCAGGCAGTGGGGTAACTAGAGTTTGTGTCACCGGGTGCGGGGGACCAGCACGTCACCCCCAGGATGGACTCCACCCCATGCAGTGTGTGGGGCAGTGCCCCAGGCAGAAGGCGTGATGATGCTCCATTGCCCTGCCCCACTGGTTTTGTGGCTGTAACTTTTGATGGAATGGGCTTTGATGCCATTCCATTCCATCCCCAGGTGTAAGCCTGGCAAGCAGCCTTTGGTGGGGGTCTAGTGACTTGGGAAACCCCCAGTGCAGATTTAACTCCTCTGTGGGTCTGATCTCACCTTACTCCTTTCTGTTTTTGTTCCAGCATAGGCAATATGCAATGTCAGACGCCCAAAAAATGTCTCCTCCTCGCACTGGGCCTCATCACAGTTCCCTTGTTGATCTGGTGAGTCTCTTCTGGAAAAAATCCCAGACTGCATAATTTAGGAATACTGTAGGGCAGAGTTTCCCAAACCGAGAGAACCGCAAGTAGGTGACCTTGCCTCAGTCCACTCCGAAGGGCAGGCCACGTGGAATGAAATGCCGCCAGCACGATCCCAATCCGATGAACGCAGGCCTCAAAAAAGACTTGAGAAAGAAATCTTTGGGTGGCTGACAAAGGACTAAGCCCCTCACACCTTGAGGCTATTCACTGGGGCTCCTCATTATGCGTTTTTCACAACCGAACAAACTATTACTTTTCAATAAATAAAAATATTATTTCTTTCTAGATCTAGATTATTTCTTTTATAAGTCTCTTGAATGTAGGTGGGTCCCAATAGAGTGTCATTTGAAAAAGTAGGTCCTGGTGCTAAAAAAATGCTCTAACCCAGTGAGAACCACTGAGTCAGAGCATCTTCCCCCAGTTTCATTTTATGATTTCCAGATGGACTTCCCCTGACAGTGCACTGGGGACTGAGTAACCGGGAACGTTTAAATAATACTGGGATATGAAAGAAGAGGAAGATGCGGACCCACTCCTTAACTCTATCCACCCATCTTCACCTGCTTCCTCGACTCCTTCTCCTGCTCCCTGGATTTAATAATAATAATAATAATAATAATAATAATAATAATAATAATGCAGGTATTTATATACCGCCTTTCTTGGTCGTCAGATTTCTCCTCAGATTTTATTCAAGGCGGTTTACAAAGGCAGGCTGTTCTAAATCCCCGTAGGGATTTTTACAATTGAAAGGTTCTATCTTTCAAGAACCACAGCATTTCAGATGTATCTTTCTGATCTGGTATCACATTCTGGCCTCCAGTTTTCCTGACAAGCAGCTCCTTTATCTCTCATATGGAGGGCAGCCAAGACGCTTCTTCGCTCACACCGAGGAGCAGGTGGAATAACTCGGCTCGGCTTGTCAGCTGCTTCAAGGTCTCACCAAATTACGGTGCCGGTGGCCTCAAACTGGCGACCTGTGGATGTTATCTTCGGGCAAATGGAGGCTCTACCCTCTAGACCAGACCTCCTGCCCATTTAAGAATGGACTGGAGCAGAGGAGGGAGTGTGGAGGAGCAGAGTGTAATGGGCTAGAGCATCAGAGATACTCCCATCACCTTCCTGTCCTCCTCATTATTCTTTTCTGCTTTTTGAATCCCAGGGAAGAGGACAGAAGTGTGGAGAAGAGGCTGGCGGGCTAGAATAGAGCATTGGAGATGCTCTTCTGCTCAGAGCATTCTCCTTTCAAGAAAACTCTTGAGTGTTGCCAAATTCCTCTGCCTTCTTTAACAGTCTCTTCCTGCTTCTAGGTTTTGGAGCAAGGAAGTTTCCCAGTTGTTATCACATGTGATCTATATTTCACGTTCCCGTCCTTGTCCGGATTTGTTGTAAGTAATGAAGCAGTAAGGCATGTAACCAAGCGGGCCAATGTTTTTGTGGGTTACTGATTTGTTGGGTGACCTGGACTGTTCTTTATTAAAGCCAACAAAGTTCGTGGGGGTGATGCCAACCTTAGTGATGCCACTGCATTGAGACTGTGTGTATGATATTGCTATGCGTTCCGTGTGGTCTGGTATGGGAGGAGGTTCCATCAAGGGAGTGACCCAATGAACTCTTGCACCAGGTGGTGCAACTCTTAGTGACACCTCTGCATATATACAAATGCTTCAGAGAGACTGACAGCCTCATCTGCAGATGATACTTTCCTTATTATTTCCTCTCTGTTTTTGAACAGTGGAGAGAAACTAGAAAATAAGTCATCTCAGTCAATCCCACAGTGAGTATAAATTCCCAAATTGTCCCGCCCGCTTCTTCAAAGCACCACTCCCCTTCGTTCTTGAGCGTTCATTCTGTTCCGAACATGCCTGTTTGTTGTCTTTTCCAGGTTAGTTTATCCTCAGCCCAAAGTTCTGCAACCAACGTAAGTAGCTGGATTGAAACATTGTGCTCACCGGTTCAGGATCTGGCAGAGTAGACCTCTGCCGGTCCCGCCCCCCTAATGCCCCGGTTCCTCACCCTGCCCTCCACCATTCCATCCTGCCCCTCACCCCAACACAGCTGACTGGTTCTTCTGGAGTGCCAGTTGGCCATTCAAGTGGCATTGAGGCAGCGCTGACTGGTGCTGTCCGAGCGCCAGTGGCCTTTCCAGGTGCAACAGATGTGCCTTACTGCACATTTGCGACACCCAGCAACAGCGGTGCGCTCATACAACTGGCGCTAAAGAGCTCAGGATTGAGCTCTCCCAATCCTATGCACAACTACTCAGAAGTAAGTCCTGTTACAGTCAGAGGCTTTCTCCCAGGTAAGTGTGGATAGGATTGCAGCCTCAGACAACTTGTGTTTTTCACTTGTGATGGGATTTTTCTGTTTTAGCTACTAATTTTGAACAGTTGTGTTACTTTAAACTACTTGTAATCTATACCTTTCTTTCTTTCTTTCTTTCTTTCTTTCTTTCTTTCTTTCTTTCTTTCTTTCTTTCTTTCTTTCTTTCTTTCTTATTTTGTGTCCTTTGTAAACCACCATTACTGGGGCAAAGTTGGGATAAAAATATGTTATCGATCCCCAAAGGTCACAGTGCCCCTTGAGATGCAGTCCTGGACACACCAACCCTCTTGCTGTCTCACTGTCCTCCCCTTATTCTTGTTCTCCCAGGCGCACAGATGTGCTCACGCTGACTCCATGGATGGCCCCCATTGTCTGGGAAGGCACGTTCAACTCGGAACTGCTGGAGAGTATCTACAAGCCTTTGAACCTCACCATTGGGGTGACAATGTTTGCCATCGGCAAGTGAGTGTGTATGTGTGTAGGGGGCAAATAGCACACCTTTGAAAAATTCTAAGTTGTTGTCTCTTTTTAATGCCCAATTTCACCTTTGGATTTTTGACTGTAAAACCTAGCGGAACTCTTGGCAGGCGACAAAGAGGAAATTTCATAATAAGCTCCAGTTTGAAAGCCTGTGCCATGCCTGCAGGTTAGTGGAAACAAGATCTAGTCCACCACCCAGTTTCCCCCACACTGGCCCATCAGCAGCCTCTGGGAAGCCTTAGAGAAACGTCCCCTTCTCTTTGCAATGAATGAATGTTGCTTGTAAATAAATAAAAAGGAATTTTTCTTTCTATTTTCTTTTTTAAAGTCTCATAAAGCTGGGTGGGCCCTGATACAGTCCCATTTTTATAAGTGCGCAGAAGTTTGGGAACCACTGGATGAACCCCTTTGAAAGTCATCTAAGCTAGTGACCGTCGCCACATCTTGTGGCAATGGATTCCGTTGGTTAACTCAGCTTTGTATGAAGAAAAAACTTCCTTTTCTCAGTCTGTTCAGTCTTGTTGGAACAGATCCCCAGAGGCGGGGAGGGGAGAGGCACGAACCCTTCTACAGAAAGAAGATACTCTTCCTCTTGCACCCACGCCCTCTTCTTTCTGTTCATTCAGATACACACGGTTTGTGAGTCGATTTCTGGATACCGCAGAGAAACATTTCATGATTGGCTACCAGGTGAACTATTACCTATTCACAGACAACCCGCAAGACATCCCCGCCGTCCGCATAGGGTCCGGGCGAACTCTCAACATCATCTTCAAGAAGAAATACAAACACTGGCAGGAGATCACCATGTGGAGGATGGAAGTCATCAACAAGCACATTGCGGAGGTGGCCCACCGAGAGGTGGATTATCTCTTCTGCCTGGATATTGACCTGGTGTTCTACAACTCGTGGGGCCCAGAGACCTTGGGGGAGATGGTGGCGAGCCTCCACCCTGGCTACTACAAAACCTCCCGAGGGTCATTCCCTTATGAGAGGAGAAGGTCCTCCATGGCCTACATCTCTAGAGAAGAAGGGGACTTCTACTATGGAGGGGCTATTTTTGGAGGCCGGGTCAAGAACGTGTATGAGTTCACCCTGGCTTGCCAGATGGCCATCTTGGCCGACAAAGCCAAGGGCATCATGGCAGCCTGGCAGGAAGAGAGTCACCTCAACCGGTACTTCGTGTCCCATAAGCCTTCAAAGCTCCTCTCCCCAGAGTACCTCTGGGATGACGCAAGAGCCAAGCCGGCCGAGCTGAGGCTCATACGGTGTGCGCAAGTGGCTAAAAACCACAAGGCAGTAAGGGAGTAGTCTACCTCCGCTCCAACTGGATCCATCCGGGACTGTCTTCACATGAGGGTCTTAGTTATAGAGGGGATTAGTTTCTCCTGCCCCAGTTGGATCCACCCGGGACTCTCTTCACATTGAAGATGAGTTCTTTGGGCAGTGGTGTAGCTCAGGGTGTGTGGCTCCCAGGGCCCAAAAATGACTTTTCAAAACCCCTCCTCAGCGACCCTCCCAGAGGCCTCCAAAAGGCACTTCCAGTTCTTGGAACTGGAAAATGAGCTGTGAGTTAAGATGTTCAAAGCTCACTTCATTAAGGCTATTTGATTTTTCCATCCTTGCTCCTCTCCTGGTTTGTAATACGAGGGTCATAACACTGATCTTATGTGACAGGCCTGTTGTAAGGATTGCTGGGAAAGGTATATTGAGCCCTTGAAATTGGGCCACTCTGACCACATGACCACCAATGCTGCCACCTGCTCGTCCACGCTCCTTCTTCTTCCTCTTGATTCTCTGCCTGTGTTGGCCTCGATTAATAACTAAATGCTCTTTAATTGTTGGGCAGATATTGGTGTTATCTCCTGCTGGCAGAAATGGTTGGCAACCTTCAGTCTCGAAAGACTATGATATAAGCCTTCAGCACCTGGTATTCCCAGGCGGTCTCCCATCCAAGTTCTAACCAGGCCTGACCCTGCTTAGCTTCTGAGATCAGACAAGATCGGGAGATAGTGTTCAGTACAGGGAGATGGTTGGCAACCTTCAGTCTCGAAAGACTACGGTATAAGCCTACAGCACCCAGTATTCCCAGGCGGTCTCCCATCCAAGTACTAACCAGGCCTGACCCTGCTTTGCCTCCGAGATCAAACCATTCTTCAATTTCAGTAGCCAAGCTTAGACAGACGCAGGGCTGAAAAAAAACTCCAGGGAACTCTCCAACTCTTTTGTAGAATTCTGTGTCAAGGAGGTGGTAGGTCACAGCATCTCTACCCACCACTTTCCCTGCCTCTTTACTTCTTCTACTCCTTTCCCTTATTGAATTCATGGAGAAACAGCAGTAGCTGGGGTAAGAGCCACCAGGTAAGAGGGGACAGAATTTGGTACATCCTCTGAGGCTTGTTGAGAACCGTTGGGTCAACCTTGGAGCCTGTTGAGATTTGTATTATTTTTTTTCCCCTGTGGCTGCCTTGTTTTTCCCAGAAATCCAAGCAAATGATCGAAATGGAGTCTGCCAAGATCACAGAAGAGAGCACCGTCCATCTGATGAAGGCCCAGCGCTGGGCAGACTGGTGGAGGAAGTCTGTGCAGAAAATGAAGAGGCTGTATGCCTGGATCCGTCACACTTACACCTGCCCCATTCACACCTTTGAAGCCATTTTTTTTTAACCCAGAAGGAAAAGTAGTACCTTATCTTTACTAATAAAATAGTGACCTTAAAAAAAAAAAATTCTGGTTTCTATGGTATGCCTATGCAAATTGTATATTGGCTGCTTATCCCCAGTGCTGTGGACGAGTTAAAGTCCCTAAAAGGGAGGGCATTTCTTTGGGAAGGGGGCACTTCTTGCTTCCTTCCCCTTTGAAAATTTATTCCTGCTCTCTGCATCCTGTACTTTAACCAGTTACCAATCTAGGAAAGGACATCTCTTATTCCACAACTGCTCTGTTTGCTTAGAACCTTTGGTGAGAGGCTTTGTCAAAAGCCTCTTGACGGTATGCAGTTTCTGACAGGTCACCTCTATCGCATGTTTAGTTATATCGTGAGCACGCCTGGAGAACTCTGAAAGGTTATGGGGCAGGAATTACTTTTGAAGAAGCCATGCTGATTCTCCATCAGCAGCCTTGTTTTTCTAAATCAGTGGTTCTCAAACTTTTAGCATTGGGATCCACTTTTTAGAGTGAGAATCTGTCAGGAATCACCAGAAGTGACATCATGACCGGAAGTGACATCATCAAGCAGGAGAATTTTTGACAATCCTCGGCTGCAGTCCTACCCACACTTACCCAGTAGTAAGTTCCATTTACTATCATTGTTAATAGAACATAGGAGCTTGTTTAAAAGTACAGGTCTGCAGCATTTCCCCAAATGCAGTCACATAACCATGGCAGCATCGAATCTAATACATTAAAAATAAAATATTGAAATGAATAGGGACCCACCTGAAATTGGCTCGTGACCTGCCTTGCGGGTCCCGACCCACAGTTTGAGAATCACTGTTGTAAATGGTTCAGAAGTATATATTTAATTATATTTTCCATCAGTTTGCCTGTAATTTCTTGGAATTTTAAAAAATTCAGAGTGACATTGATTACCACCCAGTTCTCTGTTACCAGTGGACAGTGGCAAGAAGCAGCGCCCAATTCCCTGGGCCTCAGAAGGCCTCTTTGAGGCCTCCGAATGGCACTTCTGGTTTCTGCCAAAAGCCTGGGGCAAAACATACCGCAGGACCTGAACTCTACTGCAGGGCAGATAGTAGATTTTTTGAATAACCTCAGGCTTGTGGCAATGGATTACCTGATCTTTCCTTCACACGGTTTTCATTGGAGCCTCTGCTGGACCCACCAGAAACTGGGTCGCGACCCACAGTTTGGGAACCACCAGGCTATATCAAGACAGGAAGGGAAAGAGACCTGCCCAAAATGTTGGACAGCATTTTCTGGAATTCCTTGCTGCTTCACAGTTGGGCCATTTATCCATCATTGTCCCTGCATGCCATTCAGCAGACCCACAATATTTCCCAGGTGCGTTTTGTATCTAAATACAAATGGTCTATATATACTATGTACCTACAGGCACCTGATACTATGTATACAATGTGTAATATCAGGTGCATTTGGTACAAAAGCAGAGCTTTGCAACCACAGGTCCTTTCCTACTCCACTTTACTTTTTTGTCTGCATCTAATGACGCGGTCCTGAAAGCCGATTCTGAAAGCCCTTAAGGTACCCTGCTTTTAAAGCACTGTGGATGGCAACAGCTGCCATCTCTCCAGAGACTTTTAACCCTGTAGTGTGTTTCTGATGTTGTTAGCGAGCTTTTCTCTGGGCAGGAGGGGGTGGATGGGGTGGGTGAGCGCTTGTTTAATGTTATTGGCTTTTAGGGTCAAAGGAGAATGCAGAATGCTGGGGTTGGTTTATAATCAACTCGGAACGTGAAACAAGAGTTAGAGTGTGAAATGGTGAGATGGATCTCCAGTGGGTCGTTCCACCCCCCTCCGCTATTTTATATATAGCTTGTGTTGGCTTTCAGTGAAAGACTAACAGTACGTAACACAGCATGAAAATGGGTGGGAAATCCTCACTGAAATCGCCTTAAATTATTTTGTTGGGAAATGGGGGTGGTTGTTTCTGGATTCCTTGTAAAAAAGGCTACAGTTGCATTTCTCAATGCACCTGCGTTGGCTCGGTCATGTCGTGAGAATGGATGATGGCCGGATCCCAAAGTATCTCCTCTATGGAGAACTCGTGCAAGGAAAGCGCCCTACAGGTAGACCACAGCTGCGATACAAGGACATCTGCAAGAGGGATCTGAAGGCCTTAGGAGTGGAACTCAACAGGTGGGAAACCCTGGCCTCTGAGCGCCCTGCTTGAAGGCAGGCTGTGCAGCATGGCCTTTCCCAGTTTGAAGAGACGCTTGGCCAACAGTCTGAGGCTAAGAGGCAAAGAAGGAAGGCCCATAGCCAGGGAGACAGACCAGGGACGGACTGCACTTGCTCCCGGTGTGGAAGGGATTGTCACTCCCGAATTGGCCTTTTCAGCCACACTAGACGCTGTTCCAAAACCACCTTTCAGAGCGCGATACCATAGTCTCTCGAGACTGAAGGTTGTCAACAAGTAAAAAGCATTTCTCAAAGGTTGTGAGCCAATTTCTGTCCCCATTCATTTCAATGTGTATTTTATTTTTAATATTTTAGACTTAATGCTACTGTGGTATGTGGCTGCATTTGGGGAAATGTTACAGGTCTATACTTTTAATGGGCTAATATGTATATGCTTTTAAAAGATAGTCAATGGGGCTGACTCCCAGGTAAGAGTGGATAGGATTGCAGCCTTTGGGATGTTTGGTGATTTTTAAAAACAGACCAGCAACTGCTTGGGAGGGTTCTTTATTTTAAACTTATACTTATTGTAAACTTTTAATTTACTTACTTGATTGATTTGATTTTGTTGTATGGAGGTTGTTAAAAATTTTCCTGCTTGATGGTGTCTCTTCCGGGCCTGACATCATCTCCGGTGGGTCCTAACGGTTGGTTGGTTGGCAACCTTCAGTCTCGAAAGACTATGGTATAAGCCTACAGCACCTGGTATTCCCAGGCGGTCTCCCATCCAAGTACTAACCAGGCCTGACCCTGCTTAGCTTCCGAGATCATGGTATAAGCCTACAGCACCCGGTATTCCCAGGCGGTCTCCCATCCAAGTACTAACCAGGCCTGACCCTGCTTAGCTTCTGAGATCAGACAAGATCAGGCATGTGCAGGGTTAACAGTTGGATTGTCATTCTAAAAAAGTGAGTCCCAGTGCTAAAACGTTTGAGAACTACTGGGCTCGAGTGTAATTATTTCATGTATGCCTGTATCCCTGCCCATCTTTGGATGTGGATTCCAAATTGTACCCTCCCCTGTGCCTTTGGAATGAGCAGCAGGCCAAAAATCAGAATGGATGTGACTGTGGTGATTAGATAAGTTATAGAGCAGAAAGTCTGGGTCAAACACAAGAGCCGAGGGGGCACGGTAGCTCTGTTTGTCAGGCAGCCTGCTGTGTAATGGAAACATCCGGTTCCTGAGCAAAGCTGGTGCCATGGAGGGTTTTGCATGCCAGTTCAACCAGTCTGAGCAGTCTCTGATTTGCACAGACGGCAAACCTCATGCCAGATACAGAAACCGAACTGTGGGTTTGGGGCGTGGGGTTGAGCATCATGGCCAGATTTGCATTCCAAATTCCTTTCTCAAGACTTTGAAATGGCCCCTGCAGTGCTGGCCAGTGCAGTTACTCCCCCCCACCCCAATACAGGTTAGCTGCATGGCGAGGTTAAGAGATGGTGGCTTAAAACAGCCCTGCAGTGTGGGGCATCGCAAACGTTGCCACTTAGAGAGAGAGAGAGAGAGAGAGAGAGTTCTGAGGTGGGCTTTAAGTGTACAGGCAAAAATCACCCCCCCCCCCTGAACACTGTTCAGATTGCGCAAAAGGCCATTCTCCATTGTATTCTGTGGGTAGTTCTCACTTCTTCCCCAAATAAGTAAGAACCTCAATAGCTTTATAAAGGAGCTAACATGTTTTCGTTTCAAACAGTTGAATATATAAGAACATAAGAACAGCCCCACTGGATCAGGCCATAGGCCCATCTAGTCCAGCTTCCTGTATCTCACAGCGGCCCACCAAATGCCCCAGGGAGCACACCAGATAACAAGAGACCTGCATCCTGGTGAACTCCCTTGCATCTGGCATTCTGACATAGCCCATTTCTAAGATCAGGAGGTTGCGCATACACATCATGGCTTGTACCCCGTAATGGATTTTTCCTCCAGAAACTTGTCCAATCCCCTTTTAAAGGTGTCCAGGCCAGACGCCATCACCACATCCTGTGGCAAGGAGTTCCACAGACCAACCACACACTGAGTAAAGAAATATTTTCTTTTGTCCGTTCTAACTCTCCCAACACTCAATTTTAGTGGATGTCCCCTGGTTCAGGTGTTATGTGAGAGTGTAAAGAGCATCTCTCTATCCACTTTATCCTTCCTGTGCATAATTTTGTATGTCTCAGTCATTTCCCCCTTAGGTGTCTCTTTTCTAGGCTGAAGAGGCCCAAACGCCGTAGCCTTTCCTCATAAGGAAGGTGCCCCAGCCCCGTAATCATCTTAGTCGCTCTCTTTTGCACCTTTTCCGTTTCCACTATTTCTTTTTTGAGATGCAGCGACCAGAACTGGACGCAATACTCCAGGTGTGGCCTTACCATCGATTTGTACAATGGCATTACAATATTAGCCGTTTTGTTCTCAATACCTTTTCTAATGATCCCAAGCATAGAATTGGCCTTTTTCACTGCCACCGCACATTGGGTCAATCTGTCCACCACCACCCCAAGATCTCTCTCCTGATCTGTCACAGACAGCTCAGAACTCATCAGTCTATATGTGAAGTTTTGATTTTTTTTTGCCCCAATGTGCATGACTTTACACTTACTTACATTGAAACACATCTGCCATTTTTCTGCCAGTTTGGAGAGATCCTTCTGGAGCTCCTCGCAATCACTTCTGGTCTTCACCACTTGGAAAAGTTTGGTGTCGTCTGCAAACTTTGCCACCTCACTGCTCACCCCTATCTCCAGGTCATTTATGAAGAGGTTGAAGAGCACCGGTCCCAGGACAGATCCTTGGGGCACACCGCTTTTCACCTCTCTCCATTGTGAAAATTGCCAATTGACACCCGCTCTCTGTTTCCTGGTCTTCAACCAGGTCTCAATCCAGGAGAGGACCTGCCCTCTAATTCCCTGACTGGAGTCTTTTCAGTAGCCTTTGGTGAGGGACCGTGTCGAACGCCTTCTGAAAGTCCAGATATATAATGTCTACGGGTTCTCCTGCATCCACATGCCTGTTGACCTTTTCAAAAAATTCTATAAGGTTCGTGGGGCAAGACTTACCCCTACAGAAGCCAGGCTGATTCTCCCTCAGCAAGGCTTGTTGGTCTGTGTTTTGAGATTCTATCTTTGAGGCATTCCACCATCTTACCTGGATTAGATGTTAGGCTAACCCAGGGGTGTCCAAAGTTTTTGGCAGGAGGGCCACATCAGCTCTCTGACACCGTGTCGGTGGCCGAATTAATTTACATTTCAAATTTGAATAAATTTACATAAATGAATATATTAAAGATGAACTTATATGAATGAATGAAGGTTTTGCAGTAGTTCAAGGCCTATAAAAGGCCTTGCACAAAGCAAGGCTGGCCTTTCCTTTCCTGCTGCTACTGCATCACAGACATGAAACAACAAGCAATGGAGGGAGTCCTCATCCCACAGCTCACTTGAGAGGCCAAACAGTTGCCCTCACCCTGAGAGCAGTTGCATCGGGCCAGTGTGGACTCCAACAAATCTCTGGAGGGCCAGAGTCTCATTGGAGGCTAGGGGCTCCCTTGGGGCCACATAGAGAGGACTTGAGGGCCGCAAGTGGCCCCCGGGCTGGGGTTTGGGCACCCCTGGGCTAACCGGCCTATAGTTACCCGAGTCCCCCCTCCTTCCCTTTTTAAGAATCGGTGACTGCATGGTGACAGAATGGTGACCGCAGTTGTTTCCTAGGTCTTTTGGTCACATTTGTGAGAGGAAGAGGAAGTACAGTACCTCACGTATCAATTTCAGTCTGCCTTTGCTCATTGAGAGAAGTGACGGCAGTCTCTCTGCATGGTATGACTGCACAGAAGACTCTCAGCATATTTGGGTTTGTAGCGTGGCTTCCAGAGCAGCGAAAAGAAACCTGCTTTTCTTTTGTGGTTTTGTTTTTAATAAAAGCTGGCAACCTGGGCCAGTGAATGGGTGAAACAGGAGAAACCCACTGAACCGGGCAACATGGCAAGCAGATGCAGGGGAAGGCACCAGGACACTGGTTGTGTCCTGTGGTCTTGTGTACTCCCTGAAGCACTTGGTAGGCCACTGTGAGATCCAGGAAGCTGGACGAGATGGGCTTTTGGCCTGATCCAGCAGGGCTCTTCTGATGTTCTTATGTACTCCTTCAGGCTGGAAATCCTTCACCTGTTAGATGCCTGGCTACATAAAGGGAGCATTAGAACCATTGATCCAAACCACTGGTGGATACATCCGACAGATGTACTTGCACGTGATGGGTAAGTCCGTGTGTGTGTGTGTGTGTGTGTGTGTGTGTGTGTGTGAGAGAGAGAGAGAGAATAGTGCCAGTGCACATTGGAGGGGGGAATATCCCCTGTTTAACTGGGCAAAGAGACACTTTGTCATGTGCTGTTCCTCCCTCTGCTGACTCACCTCTGCTGTTCCATTACCTCTGCTGGAGGTAATGGGGTTGGTCTGACCTGTTGGGTCCTTTTCTCAGTGTGGGTCACCAGCAGATTCTTGACCTCTGATGGTTCTCCGTGGGCACTGCATTGCCAACCAGGGATTGCAGCTTGACTGCAAGAAGTATGTTTACTCAGAAGTAGGTCCCATTGGGTTCAGTGGGATTGACTCCCAAACAAGGGTGCTTAGCAACTTTCAACGCAATGTTGTGTCTCTCCTGATCCTCTCAATGGATTCGAGACTCGTTGTCAGGACTGAATGGGTCCTTTCTTTAAATGTCATCCCTGCGCTCCCCTCTTACGGAATCCTTTCCTATTTCCTCATTCTTGTGTTTCCTTTGTTAATTTGTGCCTGGAATTAAGGTTTTTTTTACTCTGGTCAGTTGCACAACTGACCAAGTCTGATCAATTACCATTCCATATAGCACAGCATTCATTGTGAAATTTGGCTTTTGTTGGCCGCATGGCATTTAAGCTGCAGGTTTGTTTTTTTTCTTCTCTGTTTGAGTTTCTCTCAAGGTTGTTCTCTTGCCACTTTCCTGTCATGTATTAATGTTTCTGAAAGTGGCTCCCTCCCCCTTCTCGAAATTTTATTGTGTTCAACTTGTTGTAGTAGCTGTAGGCTGCCTTTGGCAGGAAACATTCAAGCAAAAATGTTCCAAGAGAGAACAAGCATTGCTTTTGGGTGCCCCCTCCATCATCCCTCCCTCTCCCACTCTTCCTTCCCCTCCAGTCCTTTATGTTTCTGCAGTGCCCAAGCCTGTTACCGCAGTTCTCATTTTTTTTAAAAGTTGCCATTAATCTGCTCTGAAAAAAACACTCAGGAAAATTCAAAGGGCTCACTGTGATATCTGGTTGTTGTATTTCATAAGCAGAGACTGGCAGGTGTATACAGTGGCATAGGTAGCCACTCTGGTGCCCAAGGCAAAGTTAAAAATTAGGCCCCCCCCCACTCACACCTGGAAGTGACATCACAACCACTGTTTTTTTTTAAAAAGAATCCACCTCCAGCCTCTCTCCTGCTCGCCCCCCAGGAGCACGGGGGGGGGGGGCCACAGTTTTGCAAGCAGGTGGCCTGACTGTTTCCCCCAGACAGCCTGCAGCCCAAAGCGATTGCTACCCTTGCCCTCCCCATTGTACACCAATCAAGCATGGAAGTGCCCTTAGGATCAAAGCAGACATGACATTAGTCCTGTCTCCATTCTGGAGGTCTGCTCGGGTGAATAGTCTCCTCTTGTTACATGTGCTTCTGCTTTTCTCAGGCCTGATTTGTCTTTTTGTTTGTTTGTTTGTTCCTGTTTCCCCACCGTCTGATGGATGAGATTGTGCTTTCACTTGGCCCCTGCCAAGATCCTGAGCTTCTCGATATGCATTTTGCAGTGCACGCATCAAACCGAGCCTATAATGACCATAATCGTCGTTTTCAAATTGCCCCAAGCAGAAAGCCAACAGATAAACATGTGATGTTGTCCGTTGTGTAAGCAACAGTGGGACAACAGCATGTTGTGTTGTATAAGCAACAGGACGTTCGTTCCTACTTCTTTCTTTTTACCATCTCTTGCTTAGTGGCTCAAGGGTCTCTTGTAAACGAAGCAGAAGGATTTTCTCATTTCTGTCTAGGTTAATGGTGTTGGGGAGGGGGTGTCAGGAACCCATGAGATCAATCGGTTGCCCTATCTAACTGTTCAGTGCTCTTTTCCTTCTGAAAAACTCCCCTAGGGGAGAGCTGCGAACGCCCCGACCATTTCACCAGGGAAGGTGGGGTAAATGGTTTGTCTGTGTGTTCACGGTGTCATTTTCAGCAGGAAAAGCACCCAAAGAGGAGAGGGATTCCTCCACTGGAAACGGCAGTCTCACCACTGCTGGCTTGCAGTTTTTCCAAAGCATGTCATTGAGCCATCACAGAATGCCTAGTTTGGCTCCGCAAGTTTCCCTTGAGCTCGACGAGACCAAGGGCCACCCCCAGATGGGTTTTCCACCCGCCTCTGGACTAATTGTACAGTTGCGATTGGTTCCCTGACCATGGGTAGTGTAGGATCAAGTGGCTGCCGCTCAGGAGCCCAGCCCTTCCATTGTAGGGAGAAGGCCTGCAGTTCAATCCTGGGCAGCATCTCCCCGTTGGAAAAGACCCCCTGAGCCTAACATCCTGGATAACTGCTATCAGTCTGTGCTGAATGACCAGTTAGCCAAAGCTCTGACTCAGTAAGAAATTACTTCCCGCACCTATAAGTCTGGAGATTTAGTAGAAGGCAGATTGAAAGGTTCCTCCCAGCTCCACCCTTGAGAGCTTTCCCCGCTAGCTGTGAAGATTCCGCTTTTTCAAGCCTGCTTTTCCTATGTCGGTGTGAGTTTTATCCTGCTGGTTTGACTAGCTTTTTCTGGTGCTGCTTTGATCATTGCTTGATTGTGTTGTTGCTGTGTTCAATAGGGATCTTTTTTTGGGGGGGAGGGGGTTGTTTGTTCTTGCATTGCCGCAAGCTGCCCCGAGTGTCATTTTCAGGACGGAAACACAAGATGGTTGTTTCCTCAAATACGTCTGTGCAATGTGATGGTGGGGATGAGCCGAGCATCCCTGGCTTGTCTCCTCAGGGCTGACGCCATGTCAACACAGATGGAAGCAGGTTTGCCATATTCCTGTTCCTGAGATCTGATGATATTATGACGTGTTCTTTTTTTTTAACCTAATGGTTACAATTTGCACAATCGGTTGTTGCATTGACAGGCTGCTTTGTGTCTGATCAACAACCCCACAAGTGCTGTCACCGCATGGCTAAAAGGAGCTAATTGCTCCATCACCCCAGTTTGCGAAACCTTCCCTTCTAGAGGGCAAGATCAACCAGATATAAAAAGTAAAGTTAGAAGTAAAGTAAAAAGAATAGGGGAAAAAAATAGAAATAGAGACATAAACAGCTGATAAGATGAAACTTTGCTTGTCTCATAACACTTGGTGGGTCATGATAGTGTGTCAAATTAAAAAGTGGGTCCCGGTGCTGAAATGTTTGGGAACGTCTGCATTATTTGGGAACATCACGGAGGGAGGAAGAGGCAGTAGCTCAGTGCCAGAACACCTGGTCTTCAGGATTGATTCCAGAAACCACAGGCAAGGCTGAGCTGAGGCTAAATTTTTCTTGCCCCTTCCCAGTTGATGCCTCTTTCCTGCCCATGCCTGACTCCAGCCAGGCCTGGCACAGTGCAGTTGCACCAGCTTAACCGGCTGTTGGAATAAGGTAGGAATTTGGTTGCACTGGGGCAGAATCCTTCAGAAATAAACCTCTTAAACGTTTGTCTTGCCCATCGAGGCATAGGAAGAGCAAGGTGTGAAAGGTAAAGATGTTAGAAGACCACAGTGCACACTTCTTGGCTTCGGTGTACAAAGGAAACTTTGCTGTTTTTTTTTAAGTAGGATAGGAAAAGGAAGGAAAAGGGACATTCTACTTACACAATACAAAAAGTTGTTGCCTAGCCACTGCTTGCACAAAATCCCAGAATACAGGAGTCTTCCCCTGGCTACATTTTGATCTGGGACGTTGGTGCCTGAGACAGGAGGTTGCTTTAACCAGTGGGCCTTTGGCTTCCGAGAAGGTCAGGCAGGCAGTGGGGTAACTAGGGTTTGTGTCACAGGGTGCGGGAGACCAGTACGTCACCCCCAGGATGGACTTCATCCCATGCAGTGCGTGGGGCAGTGCCCCAGGCAGAAGGCGTGGTGATGCACCATTGCCCAGCCGCACTGGTTTTGTGGCTATAACTTTTGAGAGATTTTCAACACAGCTTGTTTCATTGCATTCTCCATGCAATTGCACATCAGCTGGGGTATAACATAATGGCACTATTCAAAAGTACCAAGATTTAAAAAATGTTGGCCAGTAGTGGTGTCAACTTCCCCCTCCCCAGCGCATCACCCAATAGTTTCTTTTCTATTTATTTTGGTGTGTTTTGCACTTGCTGTGGCTGGGAGTGGTATGTTTTGCGTCTCGTGCTCAGCTTGGTGTTTCCCCCAGTGGCTGGGCTCTCTTTTTAGAGCCCTTTGGGAGCACAGTGCATAGGTCAACCAGTAAACCTGTCAGTGAATTACTTTTGTGTGTGGTCTATAAATGTGATTAACTGTTCATCACCATCATCACCATTAACACTGAAGCAGTGTGCCAGGAATGCCCCATGTGTCTCCAACACAGAAATCCAGCATTGATTGAAATGGAGGTGTTTCTATTGCACAGAATGGGCTTTGATGCCATTCCATTCCATCCCCAGGCGTAAGCCTGGCAAGCAGCCTTTGGTGGGGATCTGGTTGGCAACCTTAAGTCTGGAAAGACTATGGTATAAGCCTACAGCACCCGGTATTCCCAGGTGGTCTCCCATCCAAGTACTAACCAGGCCTGACCCTGCTTAGCTTCCGAGATCATGGTCTAAGCCTACAGCACCCGGTATTCCCAGGCGGTCTCCCATCCAAGTACTAACCAGGCCTGACCCTGCTTCAGACGAGATCAGGCATGTGCAGAGTAACAGTTGCTGCCTGGTGGGCATCTAGTGACTTGGGAAACCCCCAGTGCAGATTTAACTCCTCTGTGGGTCTGATCTCACCCAACTCCTTTCTGTTTTTGTTCCAACATAGGCAATATGCAATGTCAGAACCACAGAAAATGTCTCCTCCTCGCACTGGGCCTCCTCACAGTTCCCTTGTTTATCTGGTGAGTCTCTCCTGGAAAAATTCCCAGACTGCATAATTTAGGAATGCAGGTTGAGCTTCATTATTCCTGTGGGTTCCGTTCCAAGCGCTCAAGTGAATGGCAAAAAACTTTCGCACTGTAGCAAATCCATTAAAAAAAACAAAGTTCCCTTGCTCTGGTGATTTATAAACAGCCTTGCTGACCTTTGTGATGTAAGATAAGAGTCATTAAGAAGACGTTTCATCAATCAGTCCTCCTCCAAGAGCTTACAAAGGGGCTTCACTCAGTCCCTCCCTTCACCAATGCAAAGTGATCACCTTTCTTTCATGTGCTCAGAGGGAAGGGAGGGGTCGCCTGGAGAGAGAATGATTGATAGCCTGTCAGCCAGCTGCCCTCTCTATCTCATATTAAGGAGGCTATTGTTAAAGGACTGTTCAGTTTTTAAAACTGATTTTAAAGGGATGCATTTTTCCCTTTCCCCAGGGATCCGCACATTCCTTCTCATTTGCAGTGGCCATTCGTGTTGAGTCAAATCCGTATAAAGAAATCCTTGGGTGGCTGACAAAGGACTAAGCCCCTCAAACCTTGAGGCTATTCACTAGTGCTCCTCATTAGGAGTTTTTCATAAACAAACAAAATATTGCTTTTAAATAAATAAAAATATTTCTTTCTAGATCACCTTTTTATTAAGGGTGCAATCCTAACCCCTTATGCCAGTGCTTTCCAGCGCTGGCATAGCGGTGCCAATGGGATGTGTGCTGCATCCTGCAGTTGTGTGTCACACACGGAAGCCTCCTCAAAGTAAGGGAGTGTTTGTTCCCTTACCTCAGAGCTGCATTACCCTTAGGTCAGTGCTGGAAAGCCCTGACATGAGGGGTTAGGATTGCGCCCTTTGTCTCATAAAGGTAGGTGGGTCCCAATAGAGTGCCATTTGAAAAAGTAGGTCCTGGTGCTAAAAAAAATTCTCTAACCCAGTGAGAACCACTGAGTCAGAGCATCTTCCCCCAGTTTCATTTTATGATTTCCAGATGGACTTCCCCTGACAGTGCACTGGGGACTGAGTAACCAGGAACATTTAAATAATACTGGGGTACGAAAGAAGAGGAAGATGGGGACCCACTCCTTAACTCTATCCACCCATCATCACCTGCTTCCTCGACTCCTTCTCCTGCTCCCTGGATTTAAGAATGGACTGGAGCAGAGGAGGGAGTGTGGAGGGGCAAGTGTGATGGGCTAGAGCGTCAGAGATACTCCCATCACCTTCCTGTCCTCTTCATTATTCTCTTCTGCTGTTCCCCTCTTTCTTTTTGAATCCCAGAGAAGAAGTGTGGAGAAGAGGCTGGCGGGCTAGACTAGGGCATTGGAGATGCTCTTCTGCTCAGAGCTTTCTCATTCAAGAAAACTCTTGAATGTTGCCAAATTCCTCTGCCTTCTTTAACAGCCTCTTCCTGTTTCTAGGTTTTGGAGCGAGGAAGTTTCCCAGCTGTTCTTCCATGTGACCCATATTCCACTTTACCTTCCATGTCCAGATTTGTTGTAAGTAATGAAGCAGTAAGTCATGTAACCAAGCGGGCCAAGGTTTTTGTGGGTTACTGATTAGTTGGGTGACCTGGACTGTTCTTTATTAAAACCAACAAAGTTCATGGGGGTGATGCTAACCCTATTGATGCCATTGCATTGAGGCTGTGCGTATGATATTGCTATGCGTTCCGTGTGGTCTGGTATGGGAGGAGGTTCCATCAAGGGAGTGACCCAATGAACTCTTGCACCAGGTGATGCAAGTCCTAGTGACGCCTCTGCATATATTCAAATGCTTCAGAGAGACTGACAACCTCATCTGCAAATGATATTTTCCTTATTATTTCCTCTCTGTTTTTGAACAGTGGAGAGAAACTACAGTACAGGGAAAATAAGCCACTTCAGCCTCTCCCACAGTGAGTATAAATTCCCAAATTGTCCCGTCCGCTTCTTCTTCAAAACACCACTCCCCTTCATTCTTGATCATTCGTTGTGTTCCAAACACGCCTATTTGTTGTCTTTTCCAGGTTAATTTATCCTCAGCCCAAATCTCTGCAGCTGATGTAAGTAGCTGGATTGAACCATTGCGGTCACAGGTCCCTTCGGAGGACCTGATAAATGCAAAGCAAATGGAGGACACCTTGTACATCCGACATCCCTTATATCCTGTTAACTTGACCGTGGAAAACATTACAAGATGCTAGCTCTCAGGATTCCTCTGGAGAGTGTTAAAGCAGAAAGTAGTTTCTGTTGAAGACTTGGATTGGATTTCATGTCACAATTGACAAGGTCATTGTCAGTTTCCTGAAACTGACGAAGTTATACAATTTACTGGGTGAAGCCCTGCACTCTTGCACATACAGTTTCCTTTGAAACACTGCAGTTCACTCTAATTCATTTGCTAACAGGCAGCCCAATCCTAAAGGTGGGGCCACCACCAGGTGCAGTGACGCTGAAGTGGCCACCTCTGCATCCTGTGGCAGCCGCCAGAGGTCTCCTTGGGAACGGTGGACATGCGTCTCCTTCCCCTGGGGAAAGCCCCAAGCCCTGCAATGGGGCTTCTCAAAGTCTGCACTGGCTGTCAGCCAAAGGTTCCAGATGGAGTTCAGGATCTAGCAGAGCAGAGCTGTACCGGCTCCACCCTCCTCCTGCCCCGGTCCCTCACTCTGCCTCACCCACTCTCCACCCCACACCCCAACACAGCCGACTGGTGCTGCTGCAGCTCCAGTTGGCATTGAGACAGCGCTGACTGGTGCTGGCCGAGCGCCAGCGGCCTTTCCAGGTGCAACAAGTGTGCCTTACTGCACATTTGCGACACCCAGCGACAGCTGTGCGCTCATTCAACTGGTGCTAAAGAGCTCAGGATTGAGCTCTCCCAATCCTATCCTATGCACATCTCAGGAATAAGTCCTATTGTAGTCAACGAGGCTTCCTGCCAGGTAAATGTGGATAGGATTGCAGCCTCAGACCGATTGTACTTTCACTTGTGATGGACTTCTTCTGTTCTAACTACTGATTTTGAACGGTTGTGTTACTTTAAACTACTTGTTTTTATCTATACTGTTTTGTATGCCTTTTTCTCTTTCTCTCTCTCTTTTGTATCTGATGTCCTTTGTGAGCCACCATTACTGAGGCAAAGTTGGGATAAAAATGTTATTGATCCCCAAAAGTCACAGTGACCTCTGAGATGCAGTCCTGGCCACACCAACCCTCTTGTTGTCTCACTGTCCTCCCCTTATTCTTGTTCTCCCAGGCGCACAGATGTGCTCACGCTGACTCCTTGGCTGGCCCCCATTGTCTGGGAAGGCACGTTCAACTCCGAACTGCTGGAGAGTATCTACAAGCCTTTGAACCTCACCATTGGGGTGACAGCATTTGCCATGGGGAAGTGAGTGTGTATGTGTGTGTGGGGGGGAATGGCACACCTTTGAAACACGCCAAAATTCTCAGATGTGGTCTTTTTTTAATGCCAAATTTCGCCTTTGGATTTTTGACTGCAAAACCTAGCTGAACTTTTGGCAGGCGACAAAGAGGAAATTTCATAATAAATCCCAGTTTAGAAGCCTGTGCCATGCCTGCAGGTTAGTGGAAACAAGATCTAGTCCAGCACCCAGTTTCCCCCACAGTGGGCCCATCAGCTCCCTTTGGGAAGCATTAGAGAGACGTCCCCTTCTCTCCCATCAATGCCCCCTGGTGAATGGTACTCGGAGAGGCAAACGCAGAGGTAGCACACAGCCATCATGATTAGTGGGCATTGATAGATCTGTCTTCCATGGATTAACCCAGTATTTCTCAAACTATGTGTCAGGACCCACTTGGTGGGCATGTGACCCGATTCTTGATGGGTCCCACAGTAGTTGGCAACCTTCAGTCTCGATAGACTATGGTATCGCATGGTACAGTATGGTATAGACTCTGGGTCCCACAGAGCCTCCAGTGAAAACAAGGATGATCTAAAGATCAGTGAACTCATGCCTCCATCCCTGAGGCTATTCAAACAACAGATGGCTGTTAATTGCCCTGCAAAAAGCTGAGCCCCTGCACTTTATGAGGAGCTCAGCTCCTGCAGTTTGTCGGCTTGTGTAGATAGAGGGGGGATCAAGGTTTGAGCATCTTTTTCTGATGTGTATTTTTTCCTCAAGTCCATCAGTGACATGTAGTGGGGGGCAGGCGAAGGCTGGAGCACAGAACTAAGCCCCTCAAACCTTGCGGCTACTCATTAGGCTTGCCTTATTAGGAGTAATGGACTGAGTTTTTTGCAATGAATGAATGAATGAATAAATGTTGCTTGTAAATATATAAATAGAAATTTTCTTTTTTAAAGTCTCATAAAGCTAGGGGGACCCTAGGGGGACAGTAGCATTTGTAAAAGTGCTCAGAAGTTTGGGAACCACTGGATTAACCCCTTAGAAAGCTATCTAAGCTAGTGACCATCGCCACATCATGTGGCGAGGGATTCCATGGGTAACCTCTGCTTTTATGAAGAAAAAAACTTCCTTTTCTTAGTCTGTTCATTCTTAAGAACATAAGAACAGCCCCACTGGATCAGGCCATAGGCCCATCTAGTCCAGCTTCCTGGATCTCACAGCGGCCCACCAAATGCCCCAGGGAGCACACCAGATAACAAGAGACCTGCAAGGCTTCCTGGGAATTGTAGTTAAGAACATAAGAACAGCCCCACTGGATCAGGCCATAGGCCCATCTAGTCCAGCTTCCTGTATCTCACAGCGGTGCACCAAATGCCCCAGGGAGCACACCAGATAACAAGAGACCTGCATCCTGGTGAACTCCCTTGCATCTGGCATTCTGACATAGCCCATTTCTAAAATCAGGAAGTTGCGCATACAGATCATGGCTTGTACCCCGTAATGGATTTTTCCTCCGGATACTTGTCCAATCCGCTTTTAAAGGCGTCTAGGGTAGACACCAGCACCACATCCTGTGGCAAGGAGTTCCACAGACCGACCACACGCTGAGTAAAGAAATATTTCCTTTTGTCTGTTCTAACTCGCCCAACACTCAATTTTAGTGGATGTCCCCTGGTTCTGGTGTTATGTGAGAGTGTAAAGAGCATCTCCCTATCCACTCTGTCCATCCCCTGCATAATTTTGTATGTCTCAGTCATGTCCCCCCTCAGGCGTCTCTTTTCTAGGCTGAAGAGGCCCAAACGCTGTAGCCTTTCTTGTTGGAATAGATTCCAAAGGGGGGGAAGGGAGCGGCACAAACCCTTCCACAGATGGGGAAGATGCTGTTCCTCTTGCATCCACAGCCCTCTTGTTTCTGTTCATTCAGATACACTCAGTTTGTGAGTCGATTTCTGGATACCGCAGAGAAACATTTCATGACTGGCTACCAGGTGAACTATTACATCTTCACTGACAACCCGCAAGACATCCCTGCCGTCCGCATGGGGTCTGGGCGAACTATCAACATCATCTTCAAGAAGAAATACAAACACTGGCAGGAGATCTCCATGCGGAGGATGGAAATCATCAGCAGGCACATTGTGGAGGTGGCCCACCGAGAGGTGGATTATCTCTTCTGCCTGGACATTGACCTGGTGTTCTACAACTCGTGGGGCCCAGAGACCTTGGGGGAGATGGTGGCAGCCATTCACCCCGGCTACTACAAAGTTCCCCGAGCGTCATTCCCTTATGAGAGGAGAAGGTCCTCCATGGCCTACATCTCTAGAGAAGAAGGGGACTTTTACTACGGAGGGGCTGTTTTTGGAGGCCGGGTCAAGAACGTGTACGAGTTCACCCTGGCTTGCCACATGGGCATCTTGGCCGACAAAGCCAATGGCATCATGGCGGCCTGGCAGGAAGAGAGTCACCTCAACCGGCACTTCGTGTCCCATAAGCCTTCAAAGCTCCTTTCCCCAGAGTACCTTTGGGATGACACAAAACAACAGCCGCCCGAGCTGCGGCTCATCCGGTGCTCGTCAGTGGCTAAAAACTACAAGGCAGTAAGGGAGTAGTCTACCCCCGACCCAGTTGGGTCCATCTGGGACTCCCTTCACGTTGCAAATGAGTTCTTTGGGCAGTGGTGTAGCTCGGAGATCTGGCACTCAGGGCCGAAAAATGACTTTTAAAAAACCCCTCCCATAGCAGACCAGACCGAAGACACCAGATCGGATTCCCAGTCTGAAGCTGTGTTCTTTTGTTCTGCTTGAAGACCAGCCAGTGTAACAAATTGATTGTGCAATATACTGCACAAATAGAAAATGTCATTATCTTTGTGGCTTATATGTGCTAATTAATAAATAAAAATATTTTTTTAAAAAATCTAAGAAGAAGCTGCACAGAAACTACACAGAAAACTATGTCCAGTTGAAAAGTATATATGGGGGTTTTAAAACAGAGATGCAATGGCTAGAGTGGCATCACCTTTTGTCCCCTGCACCTCCCCTGCAGAATCATTACAACGGAGGCAGCCATGTCTTCTAGCACACTTGATAGGCAGGGACTCCAGTGCCAGTAGAGCCAGCAGGGAGAGCTACTTGTCTGTCGTCATCAGAGGCAACAGGTAGAGCTGCCTCTTGGCTCCCGGTTGAAGGAAATGAAGACTGCAGCACACGTGTGCTGAAGCACCCCATTCCCAGTAAAGCCAGTACAGGAGGCATGCCTCTTTGCTTTACCATTGAGGCTGCATCAGTGCTAGACACCCTGTTGCCCTGTGCATGATACAAAGGAAGAGGGGGAGACACGTGACCCTGCAGGGAGAGCTGTGATTGGTTGAAAATGGCAAGTTATGCTTTGCTTTTGTTTCCTGACCCCTCCCCTCTCAGAGAGGGTACCTTTCAAGGGTTGGTCTCCAGCTGGCAACACTGAGAGAGAGGCTGACCTGCTGCTGGCTACTTCTTTGGTGGGCATTGTCTGGCTGGCACACAGTGCCTGACCCGAGGTGGTAGGTGAAAGAGAGAGAATTTGGAAAGGAAGGTAAGATCTGTAAAAAGGAGTAACACAGAGCATGTGCAGAGTGCAGATCGAGGGGGAGGGGAAGAGAGCATTAAAGCTGCTTTGTTTAACTGGGAATTGGCAGAGAGACTGTGCAGGTCTTTGGTTGTTGTGGGTGTTACCTGAGCATGACCTAAGGTCGTGGGGGCAAGAGAGTGAAGGAATGTAAGATCTGTGTGGACACTGAGAGATAGAAAAGTGTGTGTGTGTGTGTGGGGGGAGGAATCACTTGCTTGAACAGGAACAAGATGAAAAAGGTGACAACACTAACCAAGGGGTTTAGAGCCTGAACAGTGAATTGGGAAACCCCCAGTGCAGATTTAACTCCCCTGTGGGTCTGATCTCACCTTACACCTTTCTGTTTTTGTTCCAGCATAGGCAATATGCAATGTCAGACCCCCAAAAGATGTCTCCTCCTCGCACTGGGCCTCATCACAGTTCCCTTGTTGATCTGGTGAGTCTCTTCTGGAAAAATTCCCAGACTGCATCATTTAGGAATACTGTAGGGCAGAGTTTCCCAAACCGAGAGACCCGCAAGTAGGTGACCTTGCCTTAGTCCACTCCGAAGGGCAGGCCGCATGGAATGAAATGCCACCAGAACGATCCCAATTCGATGAACGCAGGCCTCAAAAAAGACTTGAGAAAGAAATGTTTGGGTGGCTGACAAAGGACTCAGCCCTCAAACCCTGAGGCTATTCACTGGGGCTCCTCATTATGCGTTTTTCACAACCAAACAAAATATTACTTTTCAATAAATAAAAATATTTTTTCTTTCTAGATCTAGATTATTTCTTTTATAAGTCTCATGAAGGTAGGTGGGTCCTAACAGAGTGTCATTTTAAAAAGTAGGTCCTGGTGTTAAAAAATGCTCAAACCCAGTGAGAACCACTGAGTCAGAGCATCTTCCCCCAGTTTCATTTTATGATTTCCAGATGGCCTTCTCCTGACAGTGCACTGAGTATCCGGGAATGTTTAAATAATACTGGGGTATGAAAGAAGAGGAAGATGGGGACCCACTCCTTATCTCTCTCCACCCACCCTCACCGGCTTCCTCAATGCCTTCTCCTGCTCCCTGGATTTAAGAATGGACTGGAGCAGAGGAGGGAGTGTGGAGGAGCAGAGTGAAATGGGCTAGAGCAGGGGTGTCCAAAGTTTTTGGCAGGAGGGCCACATCATCTCTCTGACACTGTGTCGGGGGCCAGGGAAAAAAAGAATTAATTTACATTTAAAATTTGAATAAATTTACATAAGTATACATAAATGAATATATTAAAGATGAACTTATATCAAAGAATGAAAGTCTTGCAATAGCTCAAGGCCTATAAAAGGCCTTGCACAAAGCAAGGCTGGCCTTTCCTTTGCTGCTGCTACTGCATCACAGACGAGAAACAACAAGCAGTGGAGGGAGCCCTCATCCCACACAGCTCACGTGAGAGGTCAAACAGTTTCCCTCAAGCTGAGAGCAGTTGCATTGGGCCAGTGCGGGCTCCAACAAATCTCCAGAGGGCCAGAGGCTCATTGGAGACTGGGGGCTCCCTGAGGGCCGCATTGAGAGGCCTCGAGGACCACAAGTGGCCCCAGGGCCGGGGTTTGGGCACCCCTGGGCTAGAGCGTCAGAGATACTCCCATCACCTTCCTGTCCTCATTATTCTCTTCTGCTGTTCCCTTCTTCCTTTATGAATCCCAGGGAAGAGGACAGAAGAGGAAGTGTGGGGAAGAGGCCGGCGGGCTAGACTAGAGCATTGGAGATGCTCTTCTGCTCAGAGCTTTCTCCTTTCAAGTAAACTCTTGAGTGTTGCCAAATTCCTCTGCCTTCTTTAACAGCCTCTTCCTTTTTCTAGGTTTTGGAGCAAGGAAGGTTCCCAGCTGTTATCACATGTGACCCATATTCCACATTCCCTTCCATGCCCAGATTTTTTGTAAGTAATGAAGCAGTAAGGCATGTAACCAAGCGGGCCAAGGTTTTTGTGGGTTACTGATTTGTTGGGTGACCTGGACTGTTCTTTATTAAAACCAACAAAGTTCATGGGGCTGATGCCACCCCTATTGATGCCATTGCATTGAGGCTGTGCGTATGATATTGCTATGCATTCCGTGTGGTCTGGTATGGGTCTCCTCCCATCATGGGAGTGACCCAATGAACTCTTGCACCCAATGGTGCAAGTCTTAGTGACGCCTCTGCATATATACGAATGCTTCAGAGAGACTGACAACCTCATCTGCAAATGATATTTTCCTTATTTTTTTCTCTGTTTTTGGATAGTGAGGTGAAACTACATTACAGGGAAAAGAAGCCACCTCACCCTACCCCACAGTGAGTATAAATTCCCAAATCGTCCCATCTGCTTCTCCTTCGAAGTGCCGTTGTCCTTCATTCTTGATCGTTCGTTGTGTTCCAAACATGCCTATTTGTTGTCTTTTCCAGGTTAATTTATCCTCAGCCCAAATCTCTGCAGCCGACGTAAGTAGCTGGATTGAAACACTGTGATCACCGGTCCCTTCGGAAGACCTGATAAATACAAAGCAAATTGAGGACACCTTGTACATCCGACATCCCTTATATCCTGTTAACTTGACCTTGTAAAACGTAACAAGATGCTAGCCCTCAGGATTCCTCTGGAGAGTGTAAAGTGTGCCATCCTAACCCACTTCCCAGCACCTACATAAGGGCAATGCAGCTCTGAGGCAAGGGATCCCTTACCTTGAAGAGGCCTCCATGAGTGTCACCCAACCGCAGGATGCAGCACACACTCCATTGGCCCAGCTATGCCAGTGCTGGAAAGTTGGTTAGGATTTGGGTCAAAGTTATACTGCTTCCTGGGGTGAAGCCCTGCACTCCTGCAAATACAGTTTCTTTTGATATGCTGCAGTGCAATCTAATTCTTTTTCTAACAGGAAGCCCAATCCGAAAGCTGGCACTGCCGCCTGGTGCAGTGACGCCAAAACAGCTGCCGCTGTGGCTGCCGTCGGAGGTCTTCTTGGGAGAAGTCTGCACCAGCTATTTTGCCAGCAGAGTCTTGAGAGACTCTGTGTCAGGCTTTCTAGCCCAACATGGAGTTCAGAATCCGGCAGAGCAAAGATCTGACAGTCCCGCCCTCCTCCTGCCCTCTGAGATGCAGTCCTGCCCACACCAACCACCTTGTTGTTTCATTGGTTGGCAACCTTCAGTCTTGAAAGCCTACAGCACCTGGTATTCCCAGACGGTCTCCCATCCAAGTACTAACCAGGCCTGACCATGCTTAGCTTCCAAGATCAGACGAGATTGGGCATGTGCAGGGAAACAGTTGCTGTTTCATTGTTCTCCCCTTATTCTTGTTCTCCCAGGCGCACAGATGTGCTCACGCTGACTCCTTGGCTGGCCCCCATTGTCTGGGAAGGCACGTTCAACTCCGAACTGCTGGACAGTTTCTTCAAGCCTTTGAACCTCACCATAGGGGTGACAGCGTTTGCCATCGGCAAGTGAGTGTGTGTGGAGAATGGCACACCTTTGAAACACGCCAAAATTCTCAGATGTTGTCTTTTTTAAATGCCAAATTTCATCTTTGGATTTTTGACTGTAAAACCTAGCTGAACTTTTGGCAGGCGACAAAGAGGAACTTTCATAAGCCCCAGTTTAAAAGCCTGTGCCATGCCCCCAGGTTAGTGGAAACAGGATCTAGTCCACTATCCAGTGTCCCCCACAGTGGCCCATCAGCTGCATGTGGGAAGCCCACTAAGCATTAGAGAAAGGCCCCCTTCTCTCCCACCAGTGCTCCCTGGTGAATGGTACTCAGAAAGGCAAACCCAGAAGTAGCACACAGCCATCTTGATTAGTAGGCCTTGATAGATCTGTCTTGTTTGAATAGATTCCAAAGGGGGGGAAGGGAGCGGCACAAACCCTTCTACAGAAAGAAGATGCTGTTCCTCTTGCGTCCACAGCTGTCTTCTTTCTGTTCATTCAGATACACTCAGTTTGTGAGTCGATTTCTGGATACCGCAGAGAAACATTTCATGACTGGCTACCAGGTGAACTATTACCTCTTCACCGACAACCCGCAAGACATCCCCGCCGTCCGCCTGGGGTCCGGGCGAACTCTCAACATCATCTTCAAGAAGAAATACAAACACTGGCAGGAGATCACCATGTGGAGGATGGAAGTCATCAATAAGCACATTGTGGAGGTGGCCCACCGAGAGGTGGATTATCTCTTCTGCCTGGACATTGACGTGGCGTTCCACAATTCATGGGGCCCAGAGACCTTGGGGGAGATGGTGGCAGCCATTCACCCCAACTACTACAGAGTTCCCCGAGCGTCATTCCCTCATGAGAGGAGAAGGTCCTCCATGGCCTACATCTCTAGAGAAGAAGGGGACTTCTACTACGGAGGGGCTGTTTTTGGAGGCCGGGTCAAGAACGTGTACGAGTTCACCCTGGCTTGCCAGATAGCCATCTTGGCGGATAAAGCCAATGGCATCATGGCGGCCTGGCAGGAAGAGAGTCACCTCAACCGGTACTTCCTGTCTCATAAACCTTCAAAGCTCCTCTCCCTAGAGTACCTCTGGGTTGAAGCAAGAGCAAAGCCGCCCGAGTTGAGGCTCATACGGTGTGCGCAAGTGGCTAAAAACCAAAAGGCAGTAAGGGAGTAGTCTACCTCCGCCCCAATTGGATCCATCCGGGACTCTCTTCATATGAGGGTCTTGGAAATGAGTTCTTTGGGCAGCGGTGTAGCTCAGGCGTGTGGCTCCCGGGGCCCAAAAATGACTTTTCAAAACCCCTCCTCAGAGACCCTCCCAAAAGGCACTTCCAGTTTTTGGAACTGGAAAATGAGCTGCGAGTTAAGACGTTCAAAGCTCACTTCATTAAGGCTATTTGATTTTTCCATCCTTGCTCCTCTCCTGGTTTGTAGTACGAGGATCGTAACACTGGTCTTGCATTACAGGCATGTTGTGAAGAGTGCTTGGAAAGGTATACTGAGCCCTTGAAATTGGGCCAGTCTGACCGCATGACCACCAATGAGGCCACCTTCATCGGCCTGCTCATCGCCACGCTTCTTCTTCCACTTGCTGGTTTTGAAAAAGGGAGGGGGCGAACTGAGCAGAAGAGGAAGTGTGGAAGTCCAGCACTGTCGTCCTCCACACTTCCTCTTCTGCCTTGTTCCACTCCTTCCTTTTTAGACCCAGAGAGCAAGGTGAAAAAGAGCGATGGAGTCCTCTGCTGGCGCACTACATTCGATGCCCTGCCTGTGTCAGCCTTGATTAATAACTAAATGCTGTTTGATGGGTGGGTAGATATTGGCAGTAGGACCAGTTGCCAGGGAGGGCGGGCTACATTACGGGGCCCTGCGTCCATTTAACTTATTAAACATGGCTGCAAAAGTTTTCCTGTACAATGGTTGTCTCTGCCCTCTCTGTCGAATGGCAACACCATATTGGTGGTCGGGAAAGAATTCCTCGGGGTCCACGAGGGGTAGCAATCCTTGGGTGGTGATGGCGCATGAATAGCTTTAATGCATTTCCCCACAGTGTAGAAGTACTCTGAGAGGGAAGAGGCAGCTGGAAAATGAGGAGCTGAGTGCCAAGGGGGGGGGGCAGCATTAAACCGCTCCGGTTTCCAGGGAGACAGATCCCAAAAAAAGAAGGGGGGGGAGGTTTGGCAAAGGGATAAACTGCATTTATTTAAGGAACACATTTATTTCGGAAACTTAAAGTGCCCGTAGGCATTTCTACCAGCTAAAAAGAACGTACTGCATAAGGTGTGTCTTCAACCACCTGCCAGCACCTGCCACTTCTTGCCCCTTGTCTCTTCTGCCCTGGCCCACTTGCAAGCTTGGCTCTTCCGCTCCATCCCTTGGAGGCAGGCCACCCCATAAGGGGCGCTGCAGGGGACACTGCCCTACTCATCGTGCATCATTTCAAAATCTGTGTCATGGCCATTTTTGAACACTTGGCGTTCTCCCCTTTCCTTCTCCCTGCAGTTGCTTGTCTGTGGGTGTCAAGCTGCACTGTGCTGGGACAGCCCGAGGGCATGGGTGGGACTGTGGTGTGCTCTGGTGTGTTACCTGTGGGACTGTGGTGTGTTATCTGGTGTGCTCCCTGGGGCATTTGGTGGGCCGTGCGCGGTGAGATACAGGAAGCTGGACTAGTTGGGCCTATGGCCTGATCCAGTGGGGCTGTTCTTATGTGGGGGAGACACTTCCTCCCTAGAAATAATTGTCTACTTTTTTTTTTTTTGAGTTGGCATCCTTCAGTCTCGGAAGACTATGGTGTCACGCTCTGAATGGTGGTTCTGGAACAGAGTGTCCTCTCCAGTGTGCAAAGCCTGGGTAAAGTAGGTATGGAGGATAGGCTGTTACCCATGCAGCAAATCCCCCCTCTCCACGTCGCTGAAATGGTCCAATGGAAAGGCAGAGGCCAATACGGTTGGTTCCAGCGGCGTCGCAGGAGTTGCCAGAACGTGACTGTGTTCAGCCACAAACTGCCTCAGGGACTCCGGCTCCGGATTTTGCCTCGAGGTTGACTCCTGAAGCCTTTTCCAGAACTGGATGTAGCCACAAGGCAGTGGAGGTTTGGGATCAGTTTTCCTTCTCTCAGATGAGCTGCCTTCCCAGGCTGACGAGTCCCATCTACCCGGTGGCTGTTTAGTCGCCTCTTACGACAAGTACAGCCAAACTGAGGGCCTATTCTTATCCCCAGCTCCCAGGGGAAATTGTCTACTTACAGTGTTGGAAACCTACAAACTCTTGAGAGTGAGGCTGTCCATTAGGAGAGTTCCTCCATAACCAGTGATTGTCTGCCACCTGCTGGAGAAGTATTGGCAACCTTCAGTCTCGAAAGACTATGGTATCGCGCTCTGAATGGTGGTTCTGGCACAGCGTCTAGTGTGGCTGAAAAGGCCAATCCGGGAGTGACAATCCCTTCCACACCGGGAGCAAGTGCAGTCTGTCCCTGGTCTGTCTCCCTGACTATGGGCCTTCCTTCTTTGCCTCTTAGCCTCAGACTGTTGGCAAAGTGTCTCTTCAAACTGGGAAAGGCCATGCTGCACAGCCTGCCTCCAAGCGGGCCGCTCAGAGGCCAGGGTTTCCCACCTGCTGAGGTCCATCCCTAAGGCCTTCAGATCCCTCTTGCAGATGTCCTTGTATCGCAGCTGTGGTCTGCCTGTAGGGCGCTTTCCTTGCACGAGTTCTCCATAGAGGAGATCCTTTGGGATCCGGCCATCATCCATTCTCACGAGAAGATAGGCAACATAAAAAGACATTTGGACAGCTTCATGATCAGGTCAGATTTCACACCTTTAGTGTAAGAATCATCCCCCTTTCCCAGGGAATGGGGGGGGAGGGGAGGCACTGCCGAGGCTTACCATCTCTCAACTGGGAATTCTCAGCACCCAAGTCGCCAAACCGCAGTCCCCAGGAGCCTTTTGGGCAAAACCACGGATGCTGAACTGGCATCAAGCCCCTTTCATGTTATGGCGCAGTGATTCCCAAACTTTGAAAAAACGACACTCTTTCAGGACCCACCTGGCTTTATGAGACTTTAAAACAAAAGGTGATCTAGAAAGAAATAATATTTTTATGTATTTATTTAAAATAACATTTTATGTATTTAATATGGGGAGGGGATCAATCCATTTCTTGTAATGGGGCAGCCCTAAGTCATAAGGCAGCCTCAAGTCATGAGGGGCTTAGTGATGTGACCCAACCTTCACCTGCCCCCACTACCTGTCGAGGACAGACCTTGAAAAAAAACACACCAGAAAAAAAAGACATTCAAACACTTATTTCCCTCTATTGACCCAAGCTCGTAAACTGCAAGAGCTCAGTTCCTTGCAAACTGTGGGAGCTCAGCTCTTTGCAGGACAATTAGCAGCTGCCTTGCAAACTGCAGGAGCTCAGCTGTTTGCAGGGCAGTTGGCAGCTCTCTGGTTTTAAAATTGTCTCAGGTCTTGAGGCGATGAGTTCTCTGGTCTTTCTATCACCTGTGTTTCATTGGGGGCTCTGCGACACCCACCCGAAATCGGGTCCTGACCTGCCAAGTGTGTCCTGATCCACAGTTTGACAGCTGTCCGTTTGGGTCGGCCGGTCTTACGATGTCACGCGGGACTGAATAACGGAGCGCTGGGCGCTCTCAGAGTAAACCCGCAGCAGTTCTGTTGTGGCTGTGCCCCTTGCGCCAAGATGGCGGTAGCGCTGCCTCAGCCAACTTCTGGTGCCAGCTGCAGTGATGACAACATCTTGGCACCCTCTCAAGGGCCCATTGTGCATTCCCCCCCCCCATTTCAAAATGATAGACTTGCTAAACATTATTCATCCTTTTTTAGCTTCTTCCTTCTGTACTTCCGTCGATCGATGCTGGATACATTTTACCGCAAAGGGAAAAAAAATCTCCCCTCAAGTGGCTGAAATCGAAACTGTTGGGACAGTGGCAGGCAAGTTAGCTCTAGTGACCCACTTCAAGTTCATGGTACCTATTGAACCGCCAGATCTGCTAGGGAGGGAGGTTGGTGGGGCGTGAACCAGAAGCCCACACATGCATCCCAGCCACCACATCTGCCCAGCCAACTCCGGAGGCGCTCCAAAGATCTGTGCCACCGCCATCCCCACCCTACTCAAACGCAACCAAGAAATAGAAGCTGGATTCTTGATGCTTGCCATCTGAAGGGGGTTGGCTTCAGCCCCCTCCCATGGTGTCCTGACACGCCCACGTACACCCATGTAAGGGAATGGTTGGTTAAAATACTGTGCAGGTTGTTTGTTTGGTTATGGGCCCCAGGGATTTTGTCCCCCTGCCCCCTCCTCCCCTTGAGCGTGGTTAGGTCTTCAGCGCTCTCAGAGATTCCCTACACTGGGGAAGCAGACAGGGTGGACTGGTGAGGAGTGGGGTGTTCTCTCTGCTTCTTCCATTCCTCCGGCCTCTCCTGCGATCCCAAAAGCAGCAAGGAGAGGAAGAGCAGAAGAGAGGTGGGCTAGAGTGTCTTGTCCACACTTCTGCTCCAGGGCCGCCTTCCTCTTTGATCTGGGGTGCAAGGAACCCCGAGGTAATGCCTGATCTTGTCTGATCTCGGAAGCTAAGCAGGGTCAGGCCTGGTTAGTACTTGGATGGGAGACCGCCTGGGAATACCGGGTGCTGTAGGCTTATACCATGATCTCGGAAGCTAAGCAGGGTCAGGCCTGGTTAGTACTTGGATGGGAGACCGCCTGGGAATACCGGGTGCTGTAGGCTTCTACCATAGTCTTTCGAGACTGAAGGTTGCCAACCAGGGGTGGCACCTATGTGCCTCCCTTAAGTGCTGGGGACCACTTGGCCCTGGCCCTCTGGGTCTTTGTAGCCCGCCAGCCATCTTTCCATCCACAAACCTGTACACATTTCCTAATTCTAATGTCCCTCAAATAGCCGCCATTTTTTTTTTTGCAGGTAACAAACGCAACCATTAACAATCCAAAGTGTTTGGCATCTGGTGGAGACAAGAATGAACAGGTACTGCACCTGGCCGATAGAATGTAGTGACACGCCGTGCAATTATTTTGGTGAGCGGGAGGGGGGGTCGAGAATGTTCTTCCCCCTCCCCCACGCACACACCCTGGCCTGCCGGGGTGAGCCATGTTCTCCCAGTGCCTCTAGAAACCTCAAATGCTCTGTCTCTTCTGGTATGAAAAATAATATAGGCTGCCTTCAGGTTCCCATAGCAACCTTCTTTTCGGTCCGCGTCAGCTGCCAAAATGCTCGAGCAGAATTGATCGTGCAAAGGAGGTTTCCAGCCACTAATTATATATATATAAAATATATATATATATATATAATCTCCTTTATTTCTCTCTTTCTGCACCAACTCAGTTTGTCCGACACTCTTGCAAAATGCCCAAAGTTTGGTTTGAATAGACATCAAGTGGGCCGGGGGGTGGGTGGCATTGATTCAGCCGTCTCCTACGGTGTCGGGAGGGGGGATGCGCACAGCAACGCGGGGTGCCGCTAATTGGGAAGGCCCCCCCCCCGTGTCCCCCAGCTTGGATCCTTGGCGCTTTATGAGTGCACAAGGCACAGCTCATGGGTTTCGTGTGGGAGCACGGCGCGGACAAGCCTTTTGTGGGAAACTCTGTATAAAATGTTTTCCACCGGTGTGACCTCAGAAGAAAGGGGAACTGCAACCGCACTGATAGGAGTTGAGTTCAATTCCTTCAGCTGTGGAGAGTTCCTGGGGGGGGCGTAAGGGCCTCCCGGGAAAGGTCGAAGCAACTCCCCTCTCTCTGTGCCTGAACTGAGGCAGCATTCCAGAATGCATTCCTTCCCCCAGTGTCTGGCAGCCTTCCAAGGCATGATTAGGTGACTCGGGGAGACTCTGCACATGCTCAAAGTCCTTCTGTTTGGTGCCAGAAGGGGTAACGCACTTTGTTCATGCTTGGAAATCTGTTACCTTAGATGGTTAGGTGAACTCAGCACATGCCCAGAAGAACTGTGCCCGCGTATTTTTTTTAAGCCATCACACTCACGAAGGAGCAGCGCTCTGCATACGCTGAGAAACGCGGTGCCCTCTAAAGAAACAAAACCATTCCTCTCAGGAGTGCCCTTGGATCTTCTGTGAAACAACCTCTGTTCCCTTTATTTCAAGGGCACTTTGCACCTGCTCAGAAAACTCTGTACCCTTGGCAAACTTTTTGGCCAAGGGCCTTTTTGCCCTCTGCATGTGCTCAGGAACCCTTGCATTTCTTTCAACCAGAGGCAGCCAACCTCAGAGGTTGGATCTTGGATCTTCTCTGAAACAACCTCTGTTCCCTTCATTTCAAGGGCACTTTGCATGTGCTCAAAAAACTCTGTACCCTTGGCAAACTTTTATTTTTTTTTAAATGCCTTTTTGCCCTCTGCATGTGCTCAGGAACCCTGCATTTCTTTCCACCAGAGGTGGCCAACCTCAGAGGTTGGATCTTCTCTGAAACAACCTCTGTTCCCTTCATTTCAAGGGCACTTTGCATGTGCTCAGAAAACTCTGTACCCTTGGCAAACTTTTATTTTTTAAAAAAAATGCCTTTTTGCCCTCTGCATGTGCTCAGGAACCCTGCATTTCTTTCCACCAGAGGTGGCCAACCTCAGAGGTGTCGAAAGGTCCAGGAGCCCTAAGGTTGGCCAGGTTGGCCACCCCTAGCTTTGAACAGCCTCCCTCAAAATTGTGGCACGAGGAGGAGGAAGATGTGGCACTCTGCACGTGCTCAGGAGGCAGGCGGCCAGGAGAGAGCAGGCGATCGCGCACCAGGGGGAGCGCGCGCCGTTGTCAAGCCGGAGAAGGGAGGAGCGAGAGCTGAGCGCAGCAGCCAACCCAGGCGGTTCTTGAGTCATCATCTCCGCTGCCTCCCCCGGCAGATCGTGGCCAGCTGCTCGGCCCTCCTTGCTGGAGAAGCCCTGCCGTTCCCCGGGCACCTTTGCAGGCAGGAGAGGGAGGAGGCGAGGCTGCCCAGCCCAGCCCAGCCCAGGCGGAGAGACAACAATGGGAAACTGACAAGCAGGAGGAGGAAGAAGCACCCCCTGGGCATTTGCAGGGCTTGCATGGAGCCTCCGGTGGGGTCTGGCCCCAGATCCACCTGCAGCAGGAGAGGGGTACCTGCTGCTGCTTGTGGGCAGGTGTGGCCCGGCTGGTCAGCCTCGCTGCCCATCTGCTGCCAGGCGTTGGCACCTGCGGGCATCATGACAGGTGGTCGCTGAACCCTGGACCCCCTCACCCTTCCTCCTGTGCAAGAGAATCGGGGGAGACGATGAGCGGGAGATGATGATGCTGGACAGCCAGGTAAGGGGGTGGGTGGCAACGCTGGGCACCCTCTGGTGTCGTGCGTGGCGCTTCTCGGGGTGCACGTGTGCCAGCGGGCGGTCTCTGCCCCTAGGAGGTTGAAACCAGGCAGGCCGAAGGACACGCGTGTGGGAGAGCTGTGGCTGCTGCTGTCATGGCATGACTGAGAGAGAGAGAGCGCCTGGAAATTGTCAGGCCTCTGTTCGGCAACAGAGAACCTGTTTGGCATTGCCCAAGTCCCAAGTTCAAACCCTGGCACTATCTCTCCAGTTAAGGCAGGGCAGGCAAACAAACGCCCTGCCTGTGGAGAGCTGTTGCCAGCCAAATCTTCTGGGGATATTCAAGGCAGCTGGATCAAACGTCTGACTCCAGAAGTGGCAGCTCCGGATTTAGTCTCGAACCAGGAGTTTGGGAGTTAGATCTGGTCCAAATCCCTGCTGGGCCACAAAGCTTCCCGGGTGACCTTGGACCAATCACTGTCTCTCAGCCTCACCTGCCTCACAGGGTCGTTGTGAGGGCAAAAGAAGGGGAAGAAATCGTATACACTGCCCTGTGCAGGATGTAAAAATGTGGCAAATTAAAAATTATATTATACTTTCAGAGGCACTGTAGTTAAAGGCAGAGAGCAGGGTAGAGAGAGAGAGAGAGAGAGAGAGGTGCTGCTGTCTTGCTTTGCTGGTGGGCTCGGAATCCTGACGGTGAGCTTGAAATTGTAATGTGAATGCTGGCGAGAGTGTTTCTGAGCATTTGCAGAGTGCTTCCTACTGACAGCCGATAGGTCTGGGCTGTAGGAAGGCGGTACTTTTCAGTTTAGTTTCAGCCTTCTCCCTCCCCATTTATCAGAAATACGCCACATGTGTGCGCTTGTAGCCTCGCATTGATCCCGCGCAGCACCTGGATGAACAAGACTGGTGGAGAGAGTTCTCTGAGCATGTGCTCTGCGTCCTTCCCTCCGGGCAGACCACCCACTTCATTCTGTGATCTAGGGCAGGTGTGAATTCTGGCACCTGGGTTTTTTGTTGTTGTTTGTTTTGTTTTTCCCCAAGTGAACCACATCAACCCACAAAATGTCAGGTTGAGAGGCTGTTTTGATGCACTGGTGGGTTTGTTAAATGGGCACCTTGGCCGCCGACACCAGACAGGCGGTGAGCTCAGAGTAGGCCTGTTCCAACCTGTGCGCCCACTTGGTGTTTTAATTCCCACCCCAAATGGTGCCAGCTGCGAAAACAGCCCCAAAGCGATCGGAGAAGACGTAGACACCCTCGGCTGAGGATGTGGGGAGGGCTAAGCTCATGGATCACGTGGACTTCTGTGCTGTCCAAAATTTATTGTCCCCAGTGTCTTTGGTGAAGGGGCACACTGCTGAAATTGTATGTTTCTGCTGTTGGTGAAGTATTCCACACTGCTGAAATACTGGTTTCTGGATCCAGGACTGCACCCATTCCTACATGTCTGTGCAATGAGGAGGGAGAGAGCAGCTCTCTGCACATGCCCAGAGACCCTCTTACCTCCATTCAGTGTTCCAAGGCATAACCACAGCAATGAAAAACAAGGTCTGGAGCTAAGTTTGGCCTGAACTTGAAGCCTTGCATGGCTTTCTAAAGAATTGCCCCATGGGGTCAGGTTTGGTCTGTTCGATCAGGCACCCGTCTCTCTCTCGAACCCGCCCAGCCAGGGGCTTTTAGGGAAGTCGACAAACCAGGCATGAAAACCTTCCCTTGTTGTTTACCTCTGCATCAGGTGTTCAGAGGTACATGGCTTTGGAACATGGAGTCTTAGCCGACAAGTGAGGAAGAGGGACTCCTTGCTACATGGAAAGGCTTTGGTTTTGAAAGGTTAACTGCTCTTTGTGACAGAATGGTCTGTATGTTTACATGATCTGAAAGATTGCTTGGGGAGACGGTCAGGATAATCTTTCATGTACTGACTCGTATGAAACATCTGGTGTTGGGGGGGGGGATCTGGTTTCATTGCACCGAATGTCTAGCCCAGGGCTGTCAAACATAAGGCCTGTGGGCCGTATGCGGCCCCCAGAATTATCTGTCCCCCGTTATAATTGGGCTCTCCCAGCGTGATAATTGGGCTCTCTTAAATCTTGCAAATCTGCTCAAGACGGGCACATTTTTTCTTTTTTTCATTTGCAGCCAATGAGTTTCTATGGGAGAACCAAGTACTCCTTTCTGGCCATTGCCCTGCTTAGTGATGTCACTTCTTGCTTTAATGATGTCACTCCTGGCCATCAGCAGGCACCGTGAATGCTAACTGTGGCCCTCTGTGTGACATGAGTTTGACATCCCTGGTCTAGCCCACCCTGCCCAGATGCAAGGAAGGGCACCAGGATGAGGTCTCTTGTTATCTGGTGTGCTCCCTGGGGCATTTGGTGGGTCGCTGTGAGGTCCAGGAAGCTGGACTAGATGGGCCTTTGGCCTGATTCAGTGGGGCTGTTCTTATGTTCTTATGCCCCTCTCCTCCACACTTCCGTTTTCTGCTCTCCCCTTTCCCAATCCAGAGAGAAGGTGATGGGGACAGGTTCCCCCCCCAACAAGCCACTACCTGAGGCCACAGCCTCAGTCGGCCGCCTAGAGAAGCCAGCCTTGCCTCTGCCACATGTGCGCTGTGGCCAGAAGGCAGGCCACTTGCGTGAATTGGAGCTAGTTTGGTCGCATGAATGTGTAGGCCCTTGCTGTGCTCAAGTTAACCAGCAGATGGAGCCACTTCCTTTGTTTTGTTTTGTTTTTATATAATTTTTTTAAACAATCCTTAAATGCAAAGAATGAAGGAAAGTCTTGTGACACGCAGTCATTGTGTGTGGGATATGCTTTTACGGGCCCTGTTGGGTCCTTGGGACACAAGATTGTGTTGTGCCTTCTCTGCGGTCGGTTACGCAGGTGGAGTTGTCAGGATTAGAGGCGATGCCTCTGGGATCCTGGGCTCCCTGGCTCTGCAAAAGAAAGAGGAAGAGAGCGGTGGGCTGCATTGTTGCTGTTTAATGTACTGCTTGGCAACAAAAAATAGTTCACAAAGTGCTGGTTTTGACCTTTAAAGCCCAGTGTTTCTCAAACTGTGGATCGTGACCCACTAGGTGGGTCATGAGCCAATTTCAGGTGGGCCCCCATTCATTTCAATATTTTATTTTTAACATACTAGGCTTGGTGCTACCCTGGTATGTGACTGCATTTGGGGAAATGTGACAGATCTGTGCTTTGAACAGGCTACTCGGTATGTCCTTTTAACAATGATAGTAAAGGGGACTGACTCCTGTGGGTAGGATTGCAGTCCGGTTAAAAAATTGTCCTGTCTGATGATGTCACTTCCAGTCATGACATCACACCCGGTGGGTCCTGGCAGATTCCCATTCTAAAAAGTGGGTCCCGGTGCTGAAAGTTTGAGAACCACTGTCCATTGGGACCAGGATATCTGAGAAACTGCCTTCTTCCATACAATCCGTCCCGTCCTCTCCGGTCATCGGAGAGGGCCCTCTTACGGGTGCTGCCACCGATGGAGGTGAGGGGATGGCAGCAAGGAGTAGGGCCTTCTCTGTAGTGGCACCAGTTTGATGGACTTCAGCCTACGGACCGCTCCTTCCTTAGAAGCTTTCTGGCAGGGCTTAGAGGCATTTCTTTGTACATCCACCTTCCAGGTGTAGGGCTTTTAATATGGGGGTTTTATCCTGTTTAGTGGGCTGCTTTTTCATAATTTTATTGTTTGCTTCTGGTTTTTTACTTCTACTCTGGACTCTTATGAATTTTTTAGGTTTTTTAATTTTTTAATTACATTTAAAAGTTTATATATATATTTTTTATTTTCAGAAGCCGCTTTGAGTCCCCGGCAGGGAGAGAAAGCAGGGTAAAAATCTTGTAAATAAATAAATGAACAATTGAGTAAATAAAACTGGTTTTGCATAGCAAAGGAAATCAATCAATTTCCTTTGTCCCCAATTTCCCTGTCCCCAAAGAGCTAACCATCTTAATAATAATAATAATAATAATAATAATAATAATAATAATAATAATAAAATAACTCTGAATAGACACTAGCAACAGCCACTGGAAAAGATACTACGCTGGGGTGAAAAGCTGTTAACAGTGGCTGTCTTCCTGCTAAATGTAAGAGGATTTTAAAAGGTACCTTTTTGCCTAGCTAGGAGGGATGGGAGACACTCTAGCCAACGGCTGGTCTGCCCTCCACATTTCCTTTTCATATCCAGGCTGATGGTGGATATTTGGGGCTTTGTTTGCTTGGGAAAGCCCTGCAAATATGCCCCCATTTCAAGCATCATTTTAGTCCCCCGTCTCTTCTTGAGCAAGGTTGAGACTCCTATTCAGGGGTGAGTGAGCCACTGTGGTCCCAGTATCTCTCTAACTATAGAGATAAGGAACTGATGGTTGAATCTGGTTCAAACCCATGAGGAACATAATGCAGTCCTCATGGCCATCTCCAGCAGGTTCTCGAGGTTGCCTGGGCACCAGCCTTTGCTCAGGAAGGACATTTGTCAAGGAACCAAATTGAGAAGAGCTTGGGCGATGGGGGTTCCCGCGCTCTACGAGGAAGTCTCGCTTCCTCCTTTGCATGGTATCCACTTCCCCATCCCACAAATCCAGAGAGTCCTTCTCTGTCATTTACAAGAAAATGGTTGGCAACCTTCACTCTCGAAAGACTATGGTGTAAGCTTACAGCATCCGGTGTTCCCAAGTGGTCTCCCATCCAAGTACTAACCAGGCCTGACCCTGCTTAGCTTCCATGATCAGACGAGAAACATATTTCAGATAGCATGCGTGCGTGTGTGTGTGTGAATGCCGCCAGCAAAACAAGAACACCCCTCCAGTGTCCACCACCAGCCCAAGCTGGCTTCCTCAAGCTTTCCTGCAGCAGTGACTGGTGGACAGCAGCTAGTGGCTCCTCCTAACTTTGTCGTTGTTCAATGGGAACATCTCCTGATGTGGGCAGGTGCCTCCTGGGGGGGCGGGCTCCCACTTGTACATAGCTCAGTGGTTGTATGCGCCTGTTGGCCGGCTCCAACCACCGCTGCTGGAAATTAGAGGAGAAGTTTAGGAGTTCATGTCGGGCCACCTGGACCCTCTTTTGACAGTACCTGGCCAACCACTGATATTTGCTCTCTCCTATGCTCGTCCCTGTCTCTATCCCCCTTCTCACTTTCCTCCTGAAAGATCTGTGTTGGCTGGGAAATTTGGGGCATGAAAGGTGGTGTCCATTTGGGTGCCGGATTTGACCCAGGAACCCTTTAGTTCCTCTCCCTGCAGTGACTCGTAAGAACATCAGAAGAGCCCCGCTGGATCAGGCCAAAGGCCCATCTGCTCCAGCTTCCTGTATCCCACTGTGGCCCACCAGATGCCTCTGGGAGCACACAAGACCATCCTGTTGCCACTCCCTTGCACCTGGCAATCTGAGGTAGCCTAAATTTCTAAAATCAGGAGGTTGCACATACCCATCATGGCTGGGGTGTTATCTCCCCACATCTGTCCAGAACCCCAAGGCCCATGGACGCAAGACAGGTGGATCTTTCTCTGGTCAGTTGGCAACCAAACTGCCCCCCCCCCCATGTGCTGATGATCTACAGCGGCTCCTGAAATTGCAGCCTGGCTTGCATTTTCTCATTGTAATCCCCCTTCCCCAAATTCCTCCTTTCTCCCCATTCCCTGTATTCCCCCCCCATATATATCGTCAGTTTAGCGACGTCGTGGGGGCTGCATAGCCCACCCTGTGGCCGTTGTCATGGCACTGGGGATGGCCAAGTGATCAGTATGGAAAGTGGGCTCTGGCATCGCTCTCCAGGGACTCTCTTGCTTGGCAGAGGCCGACACTCTTAGCGGGCCTCCCAGCTTCATTTCCATGGCGACAGAGAGAGGGATTTTGTATTTGGCAGCCATATTCTCCCCGGGAGTGCCAACGTGACAGAGCTGGAGGGGAGGGCTATGCACTGTGGTTTGGGTTGGCTTGGCGTGGAAGCTGGTGAAGCACACTGGCTTTAGAGGATGAGTTCCACATTGGGAACGCCACCCTTGGTGGCCTTGCAGGCTGTCGGTGGACAAGCCACCCCCATTGTGCAGATGGAGAAGACTAACAGCGCTCAACCATCGTAAGAACATCAGAAGCACCCCGCTAGATCAGGCCAAAGGAGGCCCATCTAGTCCAGCTTCCTGTCTGTCACAGTGACCCACCAGACGCTTCAGGGAGCGCCCAAGACAACAAGAGACCTGTATCTTGGTGCCCACTCCCTTGCAGCTGGCGTTCAGAGACAGCCCACGTCTAACACCAGGGGATTGCGCATACCCATTGGCTTGAAACCTGTGATGGACTTTTTCTTCATCCATCTGTCCAATCCCTTATTCAAGGCATCTAGGCTACCACCACACCCTGTGGCAAGGAGTTCCGCAGACTGGTTACACGCTGGCTAAAGGAATATTTTCTTTTGCTTGCTGTAACTCTCCTGACACTCAGTTTTAGTGGCTGTCCTCTACTTCTTGTATTGTGTGAGAGGGAAAAGAACATCCCTCTATCCACGCGATCCATCCCCTGCATCGTCTTATACATTATTATTATTATTTTATTATTTTATTAATTTATACCCTGCCTTTTTGCCCAGCGGGCACACAAGGCGGCTTACAAACACCTTAAAAATACATTAAAAAACAATTTACAATAATTAAAAAAATCTAAAAACAAACAAACCCCGTGGATTTTCATATAACAAGCAAGGACGCCAGCCAGCCTGTCAACAACTAAAAGCTTTTTGAAATAAAAAGGTCTTCAGTCCATGCCGAAACATTAGCAACGAGGGAGCAGTTCTCAGTTCTAAGGGGAGGGTATTCCACAGTTCGGGGGCCACCACCGAGAAGGCTCTCTTCCTGGCCGCCGCCCCTCTCACATCTCTTAGTGGCGGCACAGTCAAAAGGGCCCCCCCAGATGATCTAAGAGCACGGGCAGGACGTGCTCAATCACGTCCCCCCCAGGTGCCTTTTCTCGAGCCCCGAACACAGTCTCCTTTCCTTATGTGGATTCTGCTGGGGGCTACTGAACATCGTACTTTCCAGTTGCCAACTTCGCCTGAGGCTCTTGTCGGCCGCACTGTGCTGGCTGACCAGCATCGAGGCCCAGTTTTCAAGGAGCCGGCCTGGTCGAGCAGCCTCTCCAAATGACAGCCAGGCCTGCAGCATTCCTGCCATTTCAATGACCGAGCAGCTGAGCTCCTTCTGCGTGCAGCTCTGGGGCTGTGAGTGCATAGCGAGGCTGGCGCTCAAGCTCAAGAATCCAGGCAGAGCTCCAACAAGGGGCCCCGGCTTGGGAGAGGCATATTTTACAACAATCCCATTACCGAGGTCAGCAGAGGGTCTCCGCAGGGCTTGGCGGGCATCCCTTCAAGAAACAGGAAGTTCCCTGGGGATCATGACCTGCTTTAATCATCCAGTCCCCCCCCCTTCCCTGTTTTTTCCCCTCTCTACTTGCAGAGGAAATTGTGCAGGCCAATATCTGGTAAAGGGAGGGGTGTTCTTCGTGGGTCCCAAAAGGCACAAGCGAAAGAGTAACTTGGGGGAACTGAAATTTACAGTCTAAAGTCACATAAACAGTAATAAAGTTCAAAAGCAGTACATGATACCCACTGGATCAGGCCCATCTAGTCCAACTTCCTGTATCTCACATATGTTGGCAAACTTCAGTCTCGAAAGACTCTGGTATCGCGCTCTGGATGGTGGTTCTGGAACAGCATCTAGTGTGGCTGAAAAGGCCAATTCGGGAGTGACAATCCCTTCCACACCGGGAGCAAGTGCAGTCTGTCCCTGGTCTGTCTCCCTGGCTATGGGCCTTCCTTCTTTGCCTCTTTGCCTCAGCCTGTTGGCCAAGTGTCTCTTCAAACTGGGAAAGGCCATGCTGCACAGCCTGCCTCCAAGCGGGCCGCTCAGAGGCCAGGGTTTCCCACCTGTTGAGGTCCACTCCTAAGGCCTTCAGATCCCTCTTGCAGATGTCCTTGTATCGCAGCTGTGGTCTACCTGTAGGGCGCTTTCCTTGCACGAGTTCTCCATAGAGGAGATCCTTTGGGATCCAGCCATCATCCATTCTCACAACATGACTGAGCATGTATCTCACAGTGGCCCACCAAATGCCCCAGGGAGCTAGGTGGCCAAAAAGCTAGGTGGCCAAAAGGACAGATGGATAGCCATAGAGTTGCAAGCGACCCACAAGGTCATCTAGTCCAACACCTGGCTGTCACAGGGAAAGAGCCCTGCTGGATTGGACCCAAGGCCCCTGTAGCCCAGCGTCCTTTCCCACAGTGGGCCCACCAGTTGCGTTCGATTCCAGAGCCGATTGAGGAGGGTTGCCTTTTTTCTCCGCCCAGATGTGGGAATTCCTGGGTGGAATATTTGTAATTTTTATTAAGCGGCTCTCCAGCTATTTGTACAGGAGAGCGGGGCTGCTTGGTTTGCTTTAAGCTTGGAAGGAATTTGCCTTGCGGAGAGTTTTAGCGGGAGGTGCCGGGTGACGTTGGCCGCCTGCAATTTTGTCTAGGTAAACACAGACAGGTTGCTGGGTTTCCCAGCTCCTCCCTTGGCTGACTCTGCACCCTGGGGTCACGGGGAGGGACATGTTAAGGTTGCTTCATCTAGGTGAGGCCGCCATGCGCAGCGCCAGAACAGGCGAGGAAGCCTCCTTACTCATTTGTTTTGGACGGAGAGTCAGCATGAGGAATGTGAGCCCGTTTCCTCGAGGGTGGAAAAGCTTCTTGGCCGGGGCCACCACAATCCCGCTGAAAAGACGGTTTTGCTCACACCATGCCCCCTTTTGGAGACGCATCTTGGTGGGACAGGAGGGTCCTCTTTCGGTGATGTTCTCGAGGAGGTGCCCAGGCCGGAAAAAGGTCAGGTCTGCGACTGTGCCGCACGGGAGAGTTTGGGAGTTCTGAGGCTTTGGCTTGGATTCGAGGGCTTGGGTGTGAATTCTGGCATGGTCTGGATTTTTGCTTATGGCTGATTCTTGCGGCTTGCCCGAACCTGAAAGTAGAAGCATGATGCTTTTCTTATGAGCCAGCATTTGCCCTACTGCCTGGAAAATCCCTGAAACCAGGAATTTTTGACCGGTGTTGTGCGGCACATTGGTGCGCCACGGCCAACAGGTGTGCCATGAGAGCTTGGGGAAGAGCCATTTATTAGTACGGCTGTTGGGGATGTGAGACCCCCTCACTGGCAAGCATGGTGTGCCATATCAGTTATCCAAAAATGGATGGTGCGCATTGACAATCTTAGCGCTCAGTATGCTGTTAGAAAGGTTGGAAACCGCGGCCTCAAACCTTCCCTTTCTATCATATCGGCTATAATAACCCATTGGGTGGATTATTACCAGGCAGGAGGGTAGAAATTTTATTGATCTAGTGATGCGACACCATTGGTGTACATGGTATTTTCCATAGAGTTCAATGGGGGGGGCGTCTCTGCCTCAAAGAGCTTACAGTCTATAAATTGACACAAAGGAGGTGACAGAGGGAGGAAAGAGGGAGACATGGTAAACGGGTAGGGGGTTAGTGTGTGTGATTGTTCCAGTTGCATCTGCTGAATTTACAGTGCAGTCCCTTGGGCGCAGGTCTTTTGTTCAATGGGATCAACTCTCTGGGGAAGGAATTTGACTCCCCACCTACAATCCAAAGTGGAGTAGTTCAGAATTCTCCCGCTTAGCTTTGTGGAATGGGGTAGAGTGAATCTCAGATAACTTCACAGGGATCTGGAATAATCCCTGGAGGATCAGGGGCCTATCTATAGCCTTGAGGGCTTCGTGCCCCCTTCTAGATTCAGTAGCTTCTGAAGACCAGTTTGCAGGAGAGCAGTGGTGGGAGAGAAGGATGTTCCTCTGTCCTGCCTATGGGCTTCTCGGAGGTGGGTGCCATGGGTGAAAGAATGCTGGACTAGTTGGACATTGGGCCCGATCCAGTATGAGTCTTCTGTATTCATAATATTTAGGTGTGCCCCTGATCCTTGATGCCATTGGTTGAAATTACCAGGCCACCACTTAATTGGCAATGGTTATGTAGAGGGTTCCCTGGCCTCCAAGTGCTGGCAGGTGGTAGAGTCTTAATGTGGTCCTCCTGACAACTTCCTCCGCTGTTGTCCTACTACCTCCTTCTCCGCTTTTCCTCCTTTAGAACCTGTTGCCGCCACCTCTGCCATCCTTCTGCTATTGGCTCCAGCTCAGTTCGGATGGCGGGAACTGACAAGGAAGTGTGCAGGAGAAACAGGAAGGGCAGAGGGGAGGTGGCGGGAGGGTGGCAGGGAAGGCAGTTGGACACCACCAAGAGCACACGCACCAAAGGACTCCCCATCCAGAAGTCCTGGCCTGGCCCTTTTGTGGTTTCCATGCGCTTGTGGCACATAAGAATAAAGCTGCCTTGCTTAATGGCTTGAATCAGTCGAGGAATCGACTCAAAACCTGCAGGGCCCATAATCAGAGGTGTTCAGTCAGCTGCTGTGCCCTCATTTTGTGCCTGCTGACGGCTCCAGCTCCATTTGTTTTGGGGGGAGGGATTACCTTTCGGTCCCCTTGCACACGCAGGGGCTGTCTCCGCTCGCGTGTGGTGAGCACGGCGTCGCCACATGTGGTCGTCTCCATGGAGACAGAACATTGGACCTCCTTGGCGGATGGAGGGGTGGCTGTGCAAGTCCACTCCCCCTCCTCCCCGAAGTTCTTTTCCATTCGGCGTTAAACCAGCATCATCAATCTGAGATCTGCGGGAGATTTGGGGGGCTTGATGCGCCAACCCCATAGACAATGGTGGAGCCTGGGAGATAAGCCACTCCGCCAAGTGCTTAATCGTGCGGCTGCTTCCATCCTGGAGAAAACTAATTATTTTTTCCCCCACCCTCTTTATTGCTCATTATCTATTTGCTTTGCATTGCTAATTGATGCTTGGATACCTATGAAGAGGCCAGGGGTGATTTGTGTCTGTCTCAATGACGGATTTGTTGCTGCGCATGTCTTTTTTTTTCCCCCCCCTGGATTTCACATCAAGGGTTAGGGACACTCTGGTGGCTTTGAGGGGAATAGCAGATCTGGCTGGCTCACCACCACCACCGAGGAGAGGGGAAATCCACACCGAAAGAAAAATCATGTAGAAGTTGTTTGCAGACCAATTAAATGTGAATGGCCTTCCTAACTGAAAATCATGTGTTTGGCCTCTAGTGGTAGGGAGTTCCATAGCTAACCACCACCGCCAGAACCAGGGGAAGCCCACTAAAATGGAGTGTTGGGAGAATTAGAGCAGACAAAACATTTCTTTAATCAGAGTGTAATCTTTGGAATTACACTTTGGAATCTTTCCCGTGGGAGCTGGGGATAAGAATAGGCCCTCAGTTTGGCTGTACTTGTCGTAAGAGGCGACTAAACAGCCACCGGGTAGATGGGACTCGATAGCCTGGGAAGGCAGCTCATCTGAGAGAAGGAAAACTCTGATCCCAAACCTCTTCTGCCTTGTGGCTACATCCGGTTATGGAAGAGGCTTCAGGAGTCAACCTCAAGGCAAAATCCGGAGCCGGAGTCCCTGAGGCAGTTCATGGCTGAACACAGTCACGTTCTGGCAACTCCTGCAACGCCGCTGGAACCAACCGTATTGGCCTCTGCCTTTCCATTGGACCATTTCAGCGACGTGGAGAGGGGGGATTTGCTGCATGGGAAACAGTCTATCCTCCATATCTACTTTACCCAGGCTTCGCACACTGGAGAGGACACTCTGTTCCAGAACCACCATTCAGAGCGTGACACCATAGTCTTCCGAGACTGAAGGATGCCAACAATGTGAATGAATGAAGGTCTTGCAATAGCTCAAGGCCTATAAAAGGCCTTGCACAAAGCAAGGCTGGCCTTTCCTTTGCTGCCGCTACTGTGTCACAGACGTGAAACAGCAAGCAGTGGAGGAAGCCCTCATCCCACAGCTCATGCGAGAGGTCAAACAGTCGCCCTCACGCTGAGAGAACCCTATTCAGAGCGCGATACCATAGTCTTCCGAGACTGAAAGATGCCAACAAGGAATCTTTGGAACTCCTTGCCACAGGACGTGGTGGAGGAGGCACCTGGCCTAGATGCCTTCAGGATTGGACAAATTTCTACCTGTGACCTTAAATCTGTGTTAGCTTATTCCCATGTTATGTTCTCCTTAAAATGGTCGCACTGGCAGAGATGTCTGAAAAGGGGTGCCAGCAGGAAGTTTTCCAAGTCACCAGTCATTCCACTTTGGGGCCTGACGGGTATATCTCAGGCTGCCAAACCTCAAAAGGACTCCACAGATTAATAACTTGTGGGGTAAAGAAATATTTTCTTTTGTCCCTTCTAACTCTGCCAATACTCAATTTTAACTCAATTCAGGCAAGAGAAACCAAGTGGGTCAATAACATTTATTGGGTCCTGGTTAGCTTCTTGTTCTGTCTGAGCCACCCTTGGAGAGAGGATGTTTAAGGCTCTAGACAATGCGGAGAGTGAAGATCTCCCCAAAACAGCCCTTGGTGTTTGTTTTTTTTGGGGGGGGGGGGCGGGAGGTTTCGTTTCATGATCCCTTGCTTTGAAAAGCTTTTGAAGCTGGCTTCCTCCGACGCAGCCTGGGCTTGGCGGAAAAACTACCTGTGGATTAAAATAACACCGTTGGCGTCGGAACACAGAGACCGCTATGTCCTGTGTTTAAACGTGTGCGCGGCAGCTATGAAGGTTCCGTGATAGGATCATTGGGGAAGGGATCAAAAATGAAAACTGCCCGGGTTACTTGCAAAGCAAAGGCATGGCCACATTTAATAAGAACATAAGAGTCCCGCTGGATCAGGCCATAGGCCCATCTAGTCCAGCTTCCTGTATCCCACAGTGGCCCCCCAGAGGCCTTAGGGAGCACACAAGGGAGACCTGCATCCTGGTGCCACTTCCTTGTTCCTGGCATTCTGAGGTAGCCTGGCTCGGTCATGTTGTGAGAATGGATGATGGCCGGATCCCAAAGGATCTCCTCTATGGAGAACTACAAGGACATCTGCAAGAGGGATCTGAAGGCCTTAGGAGTGGACCTCAACAAGTGGGAAACCCTGGCCTCTGAGCGGCCCGCTTGGAGGCAGGCTGTGCAGCATGGCCTTTCCCAGTTTGAAGAGACACTTGGCCAACAGACTGAGGCAAAGAGGCAAAGAAGGAAGGCTCGTAGCCAGGGAGACAGACCAGGGACAGACTGCACTTGCTCCCAGTGTGAAAGGGATTGTCACTCCCGAATCGGCCTTTTCAGCCACGCTAGACGCTGTTCCAGAACCACCTTTCAGAGCGCGATACCATAGTCTCTCGAGACTGAAGGTTGCCAACACACTACTTCTAACACCAGGAGGTTGCACAGACCCATGAAGGCTTGTCACATGTGATGGTCTTTTCCTCCACCAATGCCCTTTGAAAGGCATCTAAGTCACGGCTGCATCCTGTGGCAAGGAGTTCTGCAGACGGATGACACGCTGGGTACAGAGATATTCTCTTAGAGAGTGGTGTGCCACTGTGAGATACAGGAAGCTGGACTAGATGGGCCTTTGGCCTGATCCAGTGGGGCTAATGTTCTTAGGAGTTCAGCAGTGCCTTAGAAAGCATTGTCTGGTGATGCCTATACTGAGATGCTTTTCAAAGATGGTCGGTTTTGACGCGGAGGGGAATGTGTCCTGCCCCCCTTGAGGGCTGAGTACCCCATCTTCGGTGCCCCCCAACGGAGGCCAGCATATGCCACTCTTGGCCAGGCTGATTTCGCAATCCTGTGTGCCGCCAGTCTTGCCTGCCTGGTTTGGGATTCTCCAGCGCCTGCCAAGGATGAATAATTCAGGCTTCCCCTGAGCCCTGGGGAGGTGAGGGCGTGGGCCTCTTGAAACAATGAAGGGACGGGCTGCTGCGGAGAGGGAAGGCGAGGGAATCCGGGCTGCGCTGGCGGCCTGCATCGCCCACCCCTTCCCTTAGCCTGCCTGCAACAGAGCACTGCAGGGAAATCCGTGGCTGGGCTGCTGCAGCCCTTCGTTGACAGCCAGCCCAGGGCAGAACCTGTTGTGCCCGTCTATGGAGAGTGCGCCAGGCATCTTGATGAGGCCGGAGAGCTGCTTGCACCAGGGACTGGCATCAGGTGGGGCGTGAGAGAGGAAGCATCTTGAGGTGTGAGCGCCAGCCAGGGTGTTACACCGTTGTGTCACTGCCACTGTCTGGATACGGAAAACCTCTGCCGGCGCCTCCTGTTTGATTTGGCAGGGGAAAGGACCCCTGAGTGCATTGCTCGCGGCGCAGAGGAGCATCTCCCGGCACGATGCTCTAGGCACGCCACTTGGAGCAGGGAAGCAGCTCGGTGTTCAGCTTGCAAGGGTGGACTTGACAGGAGGACGCTGGGGGGGGGGAGAGTCGGGGAGGCTCCCCCTCCTCTCTCCGGCTGGAAGATGGAGGCCAAGCCTTTGTTCGACATGCAGAAGGCGCTCGTGCAGCCCTTTCAGATGTGCATGCTGGACATCCCGCTCAGTGTGCAGGATGACGATGTGAGTACCCTTGGCCTGGTGCATGTGGACCAGCTCTGGTGGGTCGAGGCTGCAGTGGGGGGCAGGGATTGCGGTTTGGGCTGGCAGGGAATCCTCACGCACTCAGAGCCCTGCCAGCCTTTGTCCGATTGTGGGAAGTTTGGGGGACGGACGGACGGACACCGGTTTGTCTCCATTGACTGAAAAATGCTCCAGCGTGCCATGAGTGGTAAACCCAAACAGTACCACCACTACTCATGTGTGCTGGTTTAAAGGGGGCACACTCCTTTGGGAAGTTTTCTCTTGCGCGCTGAAATGTACAGGAGGTGCCCCGAGGAGTGTGCGCCTCCTGTTAATTTCGGCCAGGCTTGCACATGAACTGTGGCCCTGTTCCCAGCTTTGCTGCCTTTCCTAGCCACCTTGAAAGTGGCAGCGTTGCCTAGTGATACAGCCATTTAATGGAGCCACCTCCAAGGGCCGGCGTGGGTCGGAGCGGGCACACGTTGTTCGTCCACTTTGCAGTGCCGCCGTGCAGGGGGGGATGTGGCTTTGCTCTCATGCGTAGCACCAGGGTAGGGAAAGGTTTGTCGGAGAGTTGGCTGCATCTGTGGCAGGTAGCCGGAGCACGTCCCGGGTCGGCAGCCAAGAACGGTGAGCTTCTCCCTCCTCTTTTGGCCCTGCAGGGCATTCCCACGCGAGGGCGTTGAGCTGCTAACAGGCGGGCAACCCTGTCGGGGCAGGAGTGGAATTTCAGAAGCAGGATTGTGACTGCAGTGTGGAATTCTCCCTGCAGGCACGCTGGGTGCTCCTGTCGCTCTCGCACACCCTTCTCTGAGTTCCATTGCAGTCTGCGCATTAATGCTGTGCCTCTCCTCATTAGCTTGACGCCAGTGCCTGGCAATCTAAATCTGCCATCTTTATTAACTGCCAATTCTGTGTCCTTATGATAGACGGAAGAGGTTGTTGGTAGTGGAGAGAATTTATATATTGCAGTAAAGCCTGGTTGGCATGTGTCTCCATGCCCTCTAGAGAGAGACATATTGCCTAATAGAGAGAGACATATTGCCTAATAGAGCGAGACATATTGCCTAACCCTTTAGGGTCATTCTCCATGGCCACCAGGGCAGATGAAATTTAGAAATTTATTATATAACCATAGGTCATTACAATATTGAAAGCACTTATAGCAATGTATACATATAAAAACACACAATAGCGTCACAGCCTACGAAACATGGCAAATGAACAAGGGGTTTAATACTAAACATAGATCAAAAAATTTAAGACTGCAAAAATTTGGCTCTTATTTTCTTTGCCACAAGGACAGAAATAGCCACTTTATGAGTGACATCAGGGTCAGAATCAGCAAGAAGCCAGCAGATCAAGGCTGAAGTAGATCTCTCCTGAAGCAAAGCAATGATATTAGACAGATATTTGGCTCTAGGAAGCTCATATAGAGGACATTTTAATAAATAATGGAAAATATCCTCTATTTCGGACCAGGGCAGACGGTGTCTGAAGCTGGTTTTAGAGTTGAAAACTGACCTACTTTACAAGGGTGTTAAAAATTGCTGTCGAAACACAGGTGTTTTGTTTATCCGCGGGTTATACATCCACGGATCTGGCTCCCCTGGACACACATTGAGCCAGACTTGGCTCCACATGAACCATCCAAAGGGGACCAGAACTGTGTCCGCCTACAGCCTCTCTGGGCTTCAGAAACCAGAAGTGATTTTTTTTTTTTGGCCTCATAAGGCGTTCTAAGGCCCGGGGAAAGCCTCTGAAGTGTGTGTTTGTGAATATTGTTGGGCTGGTTATAGTCTGTAATTTTGGATCTAGCCAAGATCCTGGAGATCACCGAGAGGAGATGATGATGATTTATATACCACTTTTCAACACAAATAGTTCACAAAGCGGTTTACGTAGCAAAATCCATCATTCAATCCGTGTGGCGTTCTCCACAGAGGCAGGTCTCTACCCTGAGGGGCTTACAATCTACATCTTGCCACAAGGGAAAAAAAAAAAAAACAGATGGCAGAAAAAGGATACAGGCAGAGGAAGGACAGTTTAGGGCCGGCCCAGTAACGAGGCAAGTGGAGAACTTTGCCTAAGGTGGCCGGTTGGGGGAGAAGCGGCAGGGGTAGTTGCTGGCATATTGCTGGGTAAGTTGGCAGCATTTGGTATGCTGTCTTCGGTGCCGGGAGGTCTTTGTGCAGTCTTGCTGAGCCTGCCTTCAACCATTGCAAAAGTTGTTTGCACTTTTTTTCAAGCTTGACATTCAGCCAGGCATAGGAGGGGAATAAATGCCCCATCTAGATGGGCGAATGAACTAGGGTGTTGTGGGACAGGACGGGACATGAATGCTTCTCCCATGAATTGCCTCCCTCGGACTCCTGAAGATGTAGGGTGATATGAGAACCTTACTGGGATGTGGGAAGGAGAGGTAGCACAGATAACAAATGAATGGGGCAGCTTCTTCTCGACAATGCTAATCCTGCCAGAGAGCTGCCTCAGCAGGAATCTCTCTGCCGGCGACTGACTCACCTGTCATGCTTCCTGATTCCCGGAAGCTTTGGGGCATGTGGTAATGAATCTCTCTCTCCTTCTCTCTGTCTCTCTCTGCATTTTAACTTGATCTTCCAGCAAATGCCGACTTTACTCCATGCATCTGAATAAATAGTCAGTGGTGTAGCTAAGGAGGGAAGTGGGGGGTACATTTCCCCAGGTGCCATGCCTTGAGGGAGTGTCTCTGAGGCCTCTGAAAGGCACTTCGGTTTTCACTGAAAGCCAGAAGTGCCTTTCTGAGGCCTCACCGTTGTAGAACATCCATATACCTTTGTAGCCTAATTCTGTGCATGTCCCACTAAAAGCTCACTGGGAGTAACTCTCACTAAGCACCCACGGGTTGTTTCCATTGCTTGTGGCCTACCGAACGTCGCAGGTTTGGCTGCAAACAGGGCACTACGGATTTGAGGTTCCTGGAACGTGTTGAAAGATGCATGTTGGAAATATGATCTCATTGCTGGGAGACGTTCCCGGCTGCGATGTGTGAAGTAGGACGGAGTGGAAGGAATCCAGGTGATAAGCTGACACACATCAATCAACCCCTTCCAGTTCTTCCCTCGGCGAAAACCGTCTTCTTGGTCCGAATTGCCCAATTGGTGAAAGGGGTGATGAAATGGGCATCTCTGCTTTCCATCTGGGTTCCGGGGAACTTTTGTTAGGAGTTGCCTCGTGGGAAGACTGGGATTGGCTGGCAGGTTTCCTTGCCAAACAGCCTGGCGTCTGCCACTGATTTTTACCCAGCAGTGTCCTTCCAACAGGGAAGTAGGTCTTGCACAGATGGGTGAAGGCTCAAAAGTGGGTTGTGACCTGATTGCAAGTAGGTCATGGTAAAGGTGCCCCTGCCGTTCTGTCTCAAGGCTCAGGCCTGAGGTGTTTGGGGGCTTGAGGGTCCTTGATGAGGCCAACCCCTCCAGAGATCTTGCTGGTGGCCAAGCCACAAGTCTTCAGTGGTGCCAACCCATCCACCTGCCCTCTGCCTCCTTGTACCCTCTTTCTGTTATTCAGAATGAAATGTGTGCTTTTCCTGGATCACTCGATACTTGCCTCTCCTACTGTGGCCTGGGACAGCATGCCAATTGGCCACCCCTCCTATCCTCTTTGAAAAGGTCACTCAGAGTCTCACTCACCCATCCTGCTAGGCCCTTAAATGTGGACCCTGTGTTTCAGGTTGGGGTTGAGGTGTGGCTCAGCTCTTGATAAGTTGTACCCTAAAAGTGTGGTCTTCACTCTCAGTTCGCACGGAGCCATGATGTGTCCCAATGGGTCTTGCCCCCACTTGAGTCTTCCCTGGCTTGAATCTTGCCTCTTGTCCTGAACCCAGCAGGCGGCCTTAGACCAGCCTCAGTCTTCTCCATCTGCAGTATGGGGATAAATAATGCTTATTTACCTTTAACAGGGTTGTTGTGAAGCCTAAATCAAGATGATATACGTGAAGTGCTTTGTACCCTCCAAAAAGCTCCAGATCAGTGTTTCTCGAACTTGTGAGTCGGGACCCCCTAGGTGGGTCACGAGCCAATTTCCGGTGGGTCACGTAGCACCGAGCTTCACTGCCATTGAAAACACAGAGCTGAAAATATAGGGTACAGAGCTACTGCGCAGGACGAGCTCCTGGTGGGAGAGAAGCGGGGCGCTTTGCCCTGAATATGTCAGAAGATACGGCACTGGAAAGGAGAGAGGGCTGTGTGCGGCCTTGGCTCCTTCTCCAACCCCCTTGTCCCCTTGGACTAGGCAAACACAAGCGAGACAATGGCCTGGCTTTCCGCTATTCATCTCAACAGGCCATTAAGTTTCCAGATCAATCACTGTGGCTTTTAAGCCTGGCTTAACTCTTTGCCTTCCCACCTTCCACATGAACCTAAACCATTGCGCTGGTTTTCAGTGCATCTGCTAACCCACTGAGGCTGCAATCCTATATGGCAATGGTTCTCAAGCGTTTTAGCACCAGGACCCACTTTTTAGAGTGACAATGTGTCTGGACCCACTGGCAGTGATGTCATTAGCCTGGAAGTGATGTCATGGCCAGAAGTGACATCATCAAGCAGGACAGATTTTTAACACTCCCCATATGACAAAATCAAAATCAAAATCAATCAAGTAAATTAAAAGTTTACAGTAAGTATACGTTAAATTTATTTCCAGTAAAGAACCACCCCCAATTCCCCCAAATATTTTTTTTTAAAAATTCCCCCAAATACCAAAGGCTGCAATCCTATCCACACTTATCATTGTTAAAAGCATATATATATAGCAGCCTGTTAAATTTCCCTAAATGCGGCCACATCCCACGGTTGCATCAAGTCCAATCTATTAAAAATAACATACCCTTTGAAGTGAATGGGGACCCACCTGAAATTGGCTTGTGACCCACCTAGTGGGTCTCGACCTTCGGTTTGAGAAACACTGCTATATTTGATCTGGGGATGAGCCCCACTGAGTTCAATTCTGAGTCGGCAAGCCCAGGGTTGCCCCTGAACAGTCTTTCCTGATCACACTTAGATTGTGCTTCTGAAGTTGTGTAACGCTCTTCACTTGTGGTATCTTGACTGGACAACCCTGCAAGGAACAGTGAATCCTGCAGAGGTTCAGAGGCAGGGAGGGGGAAGTAGCTATAGTTGCTATCTTTGCCCAGGGAATTCAGTGAGGCAGCCCCCTCCCCAGGTGGGTCTTATGGCAGTGGGTCTTTAGGTAGTGCTGGACCCCATGACTACAAAGGGGGAAGTATCACCAGTGGGGCCTGAAGGCCAGGAACCCAAGCAGTGCTGATAAACTATTTATATAGCTTTAATACTGTGTGTGTGTGTGTTCAGCAAATGTATTTATATATTGCTTTATATAAATATAAAAAAAATAAATACAAACATTTACATATTGCTTTTCAAGCAAACTTCAGAAAGCAATTGACATTGACATAGCGGTGGGAGGAGGTGCCATTGAGCACAGTGGGGCTTACTTCTGAGTAGACACTAAAAAGCTGCCACTGTGAGCCCCCCAAGTTGATGCCCCCAAACCATCTGGGCGTCTTGGCAGGGAGGGGTCCTGCTTAGGCAGGCAGCTTTTCCTGGGAGGAGGTGCCATTGAGCAGAGTGGGGCTTACTTCTGAGTAGACACTAAAAAGCTGCCACTGTGAGCCCCCCAAGTTGATGCCCCCAAACCATCTGGGCGTCTTGGCAGGGAGGGGTCGTGCTTAGGCAGGCAGCTTTTCCTGGGAGGAGGTGCCATTGAGCACAGTGGGGCTTACTTCTGAGTAGACACTAAAAACTGCTCTTTGTGTGCCCCCCCAGTTGATGCCCCCAAACCATCTGGGTGTGTTGGCAGGGAGGGGTCGTGCTTGAGCCTCGCAGCCTTTCCCGGGAGGAGGTGCCATTGAGCACAGTGGGGCTTACTTCTGAGTAGACACTAAAAACTGCTCTTTGTGTGCCCCCCAAGTTGATGCCCCCAAACCATCTGGGCGTCTTGGTAGGGAGGGGTCCTGCTTAGACAGGCAGCCCTTCCTGGGAGGAGGTGCCATTGAGCACAGTGGGGCTTACTTCTGAGTAGACACTGAACTTGTGCCCCCCCCAGTTGATGCCCCCAAACCATCTGGGCGTGTTGGCAGGGAGGGGTCGTGCTTGAGCCTCGCAGCCTTTCCCGGGAGGAGGCGCCGCGAGCACAGCGGCCCCGGAGAGCGGCTCTCGGGCCGGGCTCTAGAGGGCGCCCGGGGCCGCCTTTCCTCCGCTGCGCCCGCCTCCGGCTCCGGCTCCGCAGCGCCGCGGGTGACATCAGCGGGCCGGACCTGCCCGAGAGGTGCGCTCCGGCGCCCGCCCGCCCGGCAGAGGCTCCGTGGCCGGCCGCTCGCCCGGCAGGCAGCGCAGCCCCGCCGATGGTGAAGCTGATGTGGGCCGCGCCGCAGGATGAGCGCCGCGCCGGCAGCCCCGAGACGATGTTCGAGGGCTCGCGGCGCCTCCGCAGCCTCCGGGACGGCGTCCGGCTGGAGGTGGCCGCCGAGGGCGCCGGCCCCGTCGTGCTGCACAGCTTCACCCAGCTCGACCCGGACCTGCCCCCGCTGGAGGTGAGCTCGCCGCCCCCCGGCTGGGCTGCCCCCCCTCTGCTTGCCCCCTGGGCTGCCCCCCTTCCAGCTAGGCTGCCCCCCCACTTGCTCCCCCTCTGCTTGCCCCCCTGGGCTGCCCCCCCTTGCAGCTGGGCTGCCCCCCCACTTGCCCCCCTCTTCTTGCTCCTCGCTTGCTCCCCCTCCAGCTGGGCTGCTCCCCTTCTGCTTGCCCCCTGGGCTGCCCCCCTTCCAGCTAAGCTGCCCCCCCCGCTTGCACCCCCTCTGCTTGCCCCCCGGGTTGCTCCCCCTTGCAGCTGGGCTGCCCCCCTGGGTTGCTCCCCCTCCAAGTGGGTTGCTTGCCCCCTTGTGCTGGCCCCCTTCCAGCTAGTCTGCCCTCCTGGGTTGCTCCTTTTTCTAGCTGGGCAGCTTGCTCCCCTCCAATTGCCTTCCCTCCAGCTAGACTGCCCCCCTGTGCTGCCCCCCTTCCAGCTAGGCTGCCCCTCCGGCTTGTTCCCCCTTCAGCTGGGTTACTTGCGCCCCTGGGTTGCCCCACTTCTAGCTAGTCTGACCCCCTGGGTTGCCCCTCCTCCAGCTGGGTTGCCCACCTCCTGAGTTGCCCCCCCTTCCAACTGGGTTGCTGCCCCCCCACCTTCCTTACCTGAAAGGCTAACCACAGCCTTCCAGCCCCATCCTAAGCGTCCCTGCTCAGGAGTAAGTCCCATTAGAGTCAGTGGGCAGAGAGGTGTTTGAAAACGGTGTTATTTTGCTCAGAAGTGAACCTTTCCTGGGTTGCATCACCAAGGAGGCACACTGAGGTTAACTGAAGCCTTCCAGCCCCATCCTAGGGGTGTTTACTCAGGAGTAAGCCCCATTAGAATCAGTGGGTAGAGATGTGGTTGAAAAGGCTATTGCTTGTTTTACTCAGAAGTACCCATTGCATTCTAAGTAAGAAGACTTAGGCTGTGATCTTAGCTTACTCACTGGAGACACCTCTATCAGTGGGGCTTACTCAGGGTGACCAGATACAATGGAGGACACAATGTCTGTACCTTAACTGTATGGAGGAGGGAGTTGCACTTGTCAAAATTTTTTCTTCTATACAATGGTTAAAGGTACAGGCCGTGCGTCATTCTTTGCATCTGGTCACCCTGGGCTTACTCCTTGGGAAGTGTGGATAGGAGTGGTGCCTTAAATCTCACATCTCACAAGGTTGGGGGGGCTCTGGGGATGGAGCATCTCGACTCCGAACCTGTTTCGCTCCCCTCTTCAAGTTTCTAGTCCTCTGTGTGTGGCGAGGGCAGCCGGAGGCGTTCCTTGTGAGCGGGTTGCAAGCCTGCATGCGCTTTCCAGGAAATAAGCCCCATTGAATACAGTGGGACTTTCTTCTTTGGAGCCTATTCTGCCACTTCTCCCAAACTCTGGACCTTCTTTTCTCTGACTGTAAACCTCGCAACAACCCTGCTAGGCAGGCAGGCAGGCAGATAGAGCAGCTGGGCCTCTCTGCACAGCATAGGATCAACTTACATGGCCTTCAGACACAGACTCCATCCCGGAGGTGCTGCAGACTTGCTGGTCTATTGCAGCCAAACATGGCCAAGAGCCTTAAAGGCCTTTCTGTTTATTTCAGTGGACGCAATTCCGGCCTGCAGGCTGCTTCATCCCCATGCACAAAGCCACCAATTTGGCTGAGATGCGTTTCTAGAAGTAAAGTGGTTCCATGGCCTGTAGCCACCATAGCTTGATGTTCAGCATCTACCTGCCTTTGGCCATAAAGAGTTGGAGAGCTGCTGTGCTTGTCCCTCCTTGTGGACTTCCCACTGTTGGAAACAGGGTACTGGGTTAGAACTGAATGAACCTCTGGATAACCTCAACTGCATCTCCGAGGCTTCTTGGTGATCAGCGTGGATATTTAACCTCTGGGTAGGGGGCGGCCGGATTTCTCCCCTCGTTGGTTTGCGCTTGGATGTCGTGAATCCGGAGATGTGGGCTTGAGAAGAATGGAGGCCCCATTGTGGCACCGTTCAGACTTTGTAAATAAAAAGGCTGGGGGTTGAGGGGTCTGCCCTTCCAGGGCATGGTGCCAGTGGAACTCCTGTGGACCTGATTGTGGCTTGCTGTGACGACTCTGTCTAAACTGTGGATGCCAAATACCTTTGGGAGTGTAAGTGGGTTGTTGGCCTGGATGAAACTGGGGGCAAACTGTGGGACCCCTTGGAGTGCTGAAGCGCGATGGAGACAGCTGGATTAGCACCCCAGCGCTTGACGTTGTGGCCTGCTTTTGGAGCCTGCAAAGACATGGGTTTGTTTTCCTAGCAGTCTTGGAACTGTGTAGGGTTTGCTGCTGAATCTGCAGGGGTGTCTGGTTCAAAAGCTGTTTGATTTAGGGTGAATCTGCAGGGGTGTCTGGTTCAAAGATGTTTGGCTTATGGTGCTGTGTTGATGGATTGGGGGGGGGCAGCTGATTACTCTGCCCATGGCGGTTAGGGGAGGAGTCTTGTTTTATTATTGATCTTATTTATTGTTCACATTTTATTCCAAGGAGCTCAGGGAGGTATACATGAATCCTTCCTTCCTATATGTTTGTTTATTTATTTATTTATTGGATTTGCATTCTGCCTTTCTCCCTGAAGGGCACCCAAGGCGGCTGGTAACATACCCAAGGTATGTTCTCTGCATGCACCACCTATCTGAGCCTGGCTACCAACAGAGATGGGTGCCGTCCCCAGAAAGTGGGTGGCTTTGCTCCATAGCCTATCCACTTACTGCTGCCTCCTGGCCATTGCCCCCTTCTTCCCCCCCCATCCGTTCCTCTTTGGAACTGCAGGGCCATCACACAGCCGCACTTTGTTGTCAGTGTGTTGCTTGCCCCAGCTGTCCCCACATCTAGTGGTGCCAGGCTGGGCAGAGCGTTGCCATACACTGGTCCTCGTGACACCCAGGCCCACCCGCCCGTAGCGTGAAGCAACACCAGTGGTCCCTATCCCTACTAGTTGAAAATCAAGGGTGTAGAGAGAGAGAGCAGATGGAGAGAAATCAGCCCCTGGCCCTACTTACAAACATGACTTGCGTAAACTCCTAGGAAGACGAGAAAATGTCAGTATGCAATCAATTCACTGGAACAGGATACAAGTGATAGTTGTTAGCCTGAAAGACAAATTTGCAGAGGATCTACTGATGGCTGTTAGCCACTACTAGGGAAGTGGAACCTCTGTGTGAGGCACAGTCTACCCCCCGAGTATTGGATAGTGGGGGTTAACAACTGGGGAGGGCTGTTTTCTTTGTTGCCTTGCTATGCTTCCCAGAGGCTTTTGGGCAGCTGCTGGTTGGAAATGGGATTTTGGACTAGTGTGTCCTCATCTAGCAACCGAGAGGTTTCGGGTCCAGAGAGTCTTCTCGGTGGTTTAGCGGTTGCGCAGGTTCAATGCGAGGTTCGGCAGATGATCTCTGGTGCTCCCTTCTCTATCTCTGCTGTGGATGAGAGAGGCCTCTCTCGGGCGGGCTCTGGTCTCGTCAGTCATGCGGCTCTTGCTGCTGGCAGCCAAGCCCTGAAAAGCTATTAGAGATGCTCTGAGGAGAGAGAGCGAGCGAGAGCGCACAGCCGCCAATCTGGCACCTCTAAAACATTTAATGGACGACACCAACTTCCTGTTGTGTGCCTTGGTCATACCTTCTGTTCTGATCTCTGCTGCCTGCCAAAAGATTTTGGAGTGCTGGCCAGGGGATTTTGAGGCCTTCTCCGTCGTCTTCCTTCCTTTTGGGGAAAATCCACACGAGGAAGCTTTGCTGTGGAAGCTGGGCGGCCGGCTCCAGCCAAACATTTGTGTGTTTCCACCCAGTGCGCCTGTTGTTGCAGAGCTGGGCTTCCTGCCGCTCTCTTGACCTCAAACATGGCCCCTTGGGCGCAGGCGCACAGAGAATGGCAACTGGAAACCTTCTGAAGGCCTGCAAAATGTTTGCAGCCTCAGTGTGGTCTCCGCTTGGTCCAGGCTGGTCAACAACCCCTTGTCTGGTCACCCGTGGCAAGAAAAGAATTAAGAGCATCAGGAGGGTTCTGCTCGATCGGGCCAAAGGTCCATCTGGTTCAGCTTCCTGGATCTCCTAGTGACCCATCAGGTGCCTCTGGGAGCACACAAGACAACAAGAGACCTGAATCCTATTGCCACTGGCATTCAGAAACAGCCTACTTCTAGGACCAGGAGGTTGCATCTACCCATCATGGTTTGTCACCTGTGATGGACTTTTCCTCTATCAAATTTCCTTTTGAAGGCATCTAGGCCTTTGGGTGCTGTCACCACAACCTACACGCCATGATGGGTATGTGCAAACCCCTGATTTTAGAAGTAGGCTAACCCCAGAACGCTAGGTGCCAGGAGGACACCAGGATGCAGGTCTCGTGTTGTGTTCTCCCTGAGGCATCTAGTGGGCCACGCTGAGATACCAGAAGCTGGACTAGATGGGCCTCTGGCTCTTCTTATTGCATAGGTTTGTGCTGTAAAGGCACCAAAATATGTTGACCAGGCTCTGGCCTGAAATGGCCATCAACCTCTCCGAATTCCCCAGTCATTTGGGTGAGGTTTTTGGTTTGCTGGACTGCCTTTCCCCCTGCAAGATGGGTGGAAAATTGAGCCAGATCTAACATACACCCCGCCCACTGTTTCATTCGGGGGGGGGGGGGGAGGGAAGTGATCATTGTTGCAAATGCATCATCTGGTTTTCATTATGTCTGGTAAGAAAAATCGTTCAGCCTCCCAGATTTCCTGTCCTCCGCCTGGCTAGGAGGGGCCTGGATAGGTGTGGTCTCCGCACGGCCGGGCTGCCGAGAGAAGGGGGAGACGGCCAAGCTTTCCAGCCCCTTCTCTTGGTGAAACTGTTATTTGGGGGGATGGTGGGAGGCAGTCGGCCAAGGCTTTTTGCTTGGAAGGGGCTTTTTGAAGGCAAAAAGCTGCTAAGAAACAGCTGCTTTCCAAGCATAGAAATTAAGGGGGCTAATTTGGGGTTTTAAGCATAAACCTGAGACCAGATTGTAGCACCATCTCTATTGCATTTCAACCACGCAGTTAAAAAAATCATCTCACTGTCGGAAGCCTCTAGGCACTTGCAAGCGGGTTCCAGAGGCAGTTGTCCTCCCCCGGGGTTGAACCCCAGAGTCTTGAACTCGAAGAGGTACACTGCTCCTGATTGTGGAAGTTCCACTTAGCTGTCAAGAATGGTCATCATTGTTGATAGACTCTCCTTTATGGATATATCTCATCCTTGCTGCAGCTTAAGGGTCTTTCAGAAGCTGCTTCGAAATGTCAAGCAGTTCGGAGCAGTACTGAGCCTGTAGACAGAGGTGATAGCCCTAGGGCCCAATCCTATCCAACTTTCCAGCACAGGTGCAGCCCCACTGCAGCCCGGAGGTAAGGGAACAAATGTTCCCTTCAGGAGGCTCCTGTGACTGGCTCCCCACCAGAGGATGCAGCTCACATCCCACTGACAACACTGCGCCGGCCCTGAAAAATTGGATAGGATTGGGCCCCTAGATGTGAAGAACATAAGAAGAGCCCTGCAGAATCAAGCCACAGGACCATCTAGTTCAGCTTCCTGTCTCTCACTGTGGCCCACTAGATTCCCCGGGGAGCACACAAGGCCACAAGAGACCAGCATCTTATTGCCACTCCCTGGCACCTGGCATTATGAGGTAGGCTACTTCTAAAACCAGGAGGTGGCACATACCCATCCTGGCTTGTCAGCTGAGATGGACTTTTCTTCCAGAAATCTGTCCAATCCCTTTTAGGCCAGCCGCCATCGTGACATCCCGTGGCAAGGAGTTCAGCAGATGCGGCTTTATAGTAAGGACGCCTCTTTATACCAAGTCAGACTGTTGGTCCTTCGAGGTCAGTGCTGCCAACTCAGAGCTCTCCGGGGTATCAAGCTGGCATTTTTCCCCCTCTTGCCTGGGGATTCTGCTAGGGACTGAACCTGAAGCCTCCTGACAGCAAAACGAAAACTCTTCCTCTGCGCCCTTTCCAAAAATTACATAGCCCTTAATTTTAACCTTTTTAGAAACTGGAGAGTTTACTTGCCTGGTCAGCTGCGACCTGCAATGTCTGGTTTAATGGGTTAGCATCCCAGGGTAGACTCTGCCCCAGGGGGAGAAAAAACAGGTTATTTTTAAATAAGGAGGACTCTCTGAGCCATTAATGGAGATGCAGGAAAAGACCGATAATCAGTCCTTAATTATGGGGGGTGGCTGGGGAATCCCTCCAGGGGCTCTGGCTGCCCCTGGCCTTCTTGGGTTTGTTTGCCAGGAATCTTCTCTGCAAATGCAGAACTAGCCCTGTACTCACTGAGCGGCAGGGTCGGGTTGTAAATTCAACTGGTGGTGTTTTCCTGGGTAAGCAAATGTCATTGCTCTCCCTGGGATTGGATGCTTCTTGTCTTGATGTTGTCTTGCGGCACCTTAAAGGCAAACAGGTCTCATTTTGGTGGGCTGCCGTTAGTCCAACACATGCAGAATGCACACTTTGCAGTGTTTGTCACATTGCACCTGGCCTCCCTACCCAAAAGTAACTGGTGATGACATCACCACCAGTTACTTCTGGTGGTACTTCCAATAGGTGGACCATGCAAAATGGCATGGCGGAGACAAACCTTGAGAAACACTCTTCTAGCCAGTTCTTAAAACCCACCTTTTCCATGAAGCCTTTGGCTCCATTCCCTTCTGTAACTAAGCTTAAGGATGTTTAACTGAAGCAGTGCTTCCCTGTTTAAACACGATTCTTTCCCTCTCTCCCCCTCCCCCCGTTTTCTTCCTTGTGTCATTATGTAGGTCAGCCATTGTCAACCACTGTGCCATAGCACACTGGTGTGCTGCGAGGGGTCCCCAGGTGGGCCACAGGAATTTGGGGGAAGATCGTTTATTAATAGGGCCAATGGGAGATGTGAGCCCCCACTGACAGCACGGTGTGCCTTGTCAATTGTCCAAAACCTGATGGTGTGCCTTGACCATTTTAATGCCTTGTCAGTGTGCCATGAGATGGAAAAGGCTGAAAATCACTGATGTAGATGGTAGGACCCTCGGGGCAGAGGACTGCCTTTTTGCTCTTTGTAAAGCATCTGATGTTTTGTGTATATACTGATAGTGCTGAGGGAGCGCGATACCATAGTCTTTCGAGACTGAAGGTTGCCATCATGATAGTGCTGAATAAATCACAGGCCTACAAAAACAGCATTTTTTTATAGTTGCCAAGGAGATTGAAACGAAGTTAAGATATTTTTGGGGTGTTGAATCCAAAAATATGGCATCCGAGTTGCCCGATTGCCTCTAGTTTTGGGGGTACGGCATAGCCACCTTATATGCCGATTCAAGTGGCTTCCTCACAAAGAAGTGGCTTCAATCAGCATATAAGGTCTATGCTGTACCTCCCGAACTTAGAGCCAGCTGAGAGAAACCAATGCTATTTTTTGATTCAGCACCCCAAAAATACCCAAGAATATAATACTGACTTTTAAGGCAGCAGAATGTGTGTCGGTCTGTATAATAAGAAGCATTTCTGTGCGCATGTGTGTGAGCCCAAAGGTCTCACTGTGTTTGGTTCAGTAACAGTCACACCAAGTTTGCTTACATTACGTGTCTCTAGTCTTGTGAGGGATTATGCATATATAGAAGATTAAGATGGTCTGTTTGAAAGAAGGTAAGGAGTCAATCTCCGAGGATTGAGGGTGTTTGTTGTCATTTAATCCGGTCAGCATGACCGTGTGGGGAAGGGGGCTTCAGTCAGTGTGATCCAGTCTTTATTAAGTCGATACCCTCTCTGTGAGCATTCCCAAAGATACAGGTTTCAATTTTAAAAATCAGGTAACTAGACCTCAAGCCAAGAGATACACTTGAACGTATATGGGCAGGTTAACCAGATGTGCTCTTTTCCAGGACCATGTCCTCTTCTTTATTAGCCTCATGTCCTGGAAAAGAACTTAAATCCCTCCTTTTCCTTGTGAGCAGCCAGCACACAGCCTTCCTGGTATGAATAAATTCTATGTAATATAGTTTTAAATTTAATAATAAGCAAAACAGTGTTTAAATTGAACACATGAACGCAACTGTTACCCTGCATGTGCCCGATCTCGTCTGATCTCGGAAGCTAAGCAGGGTCAGGCCTGGTTAGTACTTGGATGGGAGACCGCATGGGAATACTGGGTGCTGTAGGCTTATACCGTAGTCTTTGGAGACTGAAGGTTGCCAACCATGAACTCAATATATGAGTGGTTTTCGCCTTTATTTTGTCATGTCCTACATTTTTCTCGGACGAACTTCATGCTGGGGTGCCTGTTCCTCTTTTGTGGTTAAGACATCTGGTCACCCTGTATAGTGGCAGTGCCTGGCAACTCAAGTTCTGGGTAGCTTTTGGTGCCTGGTACTGTGATGAGCAAAGCCAAAACATATCTGGTTAGAAAAGAGTCACTCTCCTGGTCACCTACGGCAGGTACAAATTCTCCCCAGGCGAATTTGCTCTGCAGAAGTTCTAGTCTGCATATGGCTTGGATTTTTCTTGCCATGAGGTTCTGACCTTTTTTGCTAGGCACGAAGGTTTAAACAGACCTGCCTTAACTCCCTTTGATGCTCTTTTTGAAACAGTTGAAAGGAAACTCGCGATGCCTGCGACTCAAAATCGACTTCTCAGTTTTTGTAATGAAACTGCGGCAGGGGTTTTTTTTTGCCCAGAACCAGAAGTTTCCTGTTGGGTGGTGGTTTCAAAGGAGTGATGATCAGGGTTTGTGGGCAGGTTCCTAAACTAGATTTAGACCGGACACGAGAGAGAATTTCTGCACTGTTGGAACTGTCTGGCTCTAGAACAACCTACCTCTTGCGGCAGTGGGCTTTTTTCTTGTTGGGGATGTTCAAGCAGAGGCCGGATGTCTGCCTGTCAGGAATGTTGTTGCAGTTGCCTGCACTGAGCAGGGTTTAGACTAAAACCTCCTGGTTTTAGAAGGTGGCTGCCTCAGAATGCCAGGTGCAAGAGACCAGGATGCAGGTCTCTTGTCTTGTGTACTGGGGGGGGGGGGGCACTGTGAGATACTGGATTAGATGAACCTCTGGCCTGATCCAGCGGGGCTCTTCTTCGGTTCTTCTCTGCAACGCGGGGATAATACTACCTCACATTGCTACTGGAATATCTGCAGCGTGGTTTGCTTACACAGGAAGCAGTATAGAAACGTGCGCCAACGGAGGCCACGGGTACCTTGATCGAGCCCGTCTCCCTGGGCTGACTGCTTCTCCCCTGCTTCTCTCCTGAAGCTTGCAAACCGGAGCACAAATGTCACTGGTTGACATTTCCTGGACAGAGTCGGGCTGCTTGGCCGCTTTCCAAAGACGGTGTGGCTGGACAGTCCTGCCCTGCTTGGTGTTTGTGTGTGTGTGTGTGGGGGGGGGGGGTCATAAATAGCAACGATGCAGCAGCTTCAGCATTTGTTTGCCCAGCCTCGTGTTTCTTGGAGATGGTTCTGCCAGGTTTCCATAGAAGTACACAATGCCTTCCGGGGACACCGCCTGGGTTGGGGTTTTTAAGAGGATTTTGGGGCCAGAGTGGCGTCCCTGGGAGCCTGAGTGTTCGGCGTATCGGCTGGCTTCCTCCCAAGTATGCCCACGCTGTAGCCTGGTGGACCACTGAGAATACTCTTGGCTGGATTTACCTGTCAGGTTTCTCAAAAACTCCTCGCTAAGCAGGGTCAGGCCTGGTCAGTACTTGGATGGGAGACCGCCTGGGAATACCGGGCGCTGTGGGCTTATACCATGATTTCGGAAGCTAAGCAGGGTCAGGCCTGGTTAGTACTTGGATGGGAGACCGCCTGGGAATACTGGGTGCTGTAGGCTGATACCATAGTCTTTCGAGACTGAAGGTTGCCAACCAACCTCTTCCTGTCCTGTGTTGAGCCACATGGCTTTTAGATGAAGTCTTGACTGACGCGCCCCTGTCCCCTCTCTTTTCAGGCGCACAATTGACGCATGGCTTGCTGCTGCCCTTGGCCAGGGGTGGATCTAGTGTTTGAGGGGGGCGGGCCATGAGCAGTAGATTAACTCCAGAGCTCAGGTCATCCAGGTGGGTAGACCTGGGCTCCTGGTTGAACTTGTTCTCTTGTCCGAGGTTTGCTGGGCAGGTAGAACTGGACTCCCACCCAGACATGGAACCCAGACCTACCTGCCAGGTAGAGCTGGGCTCCCAGTTGAACTGGCCTCCTTGGCCAAGGTTTGCTGGGTGGGTAGATCTGGGCTCCCCACTTACAACCTAGAGCTACTTGATGGGTAGACCAGGCCTCCCATTCTTCCAGGCAGGTAGACCTATGCTCCCAGCCATACTTGGCGATCATCCTTTCCCAACAGCAACAGTTGGGGGAAACATATCCATGCCCCCCCAGATCTGCCTTATAACGCTGGCACTGGGATTTTGGGGAGGGGTTTGAGCTGAGCCCCTTCCCACAAGCTGTCTTAATATCAAAGAGGCCATGTGTCCTGGCTGACGGCTATTTTTTCCTGGATGTCACTTGCTGCTGGGACAGGAGATGGATTTTTTTTTGCCAGCCTTGATACTCTGCAGGAACCACCCAAGTGTGTCATCTTCTGCAGCCAGTGCTTTTAAAGCAGAGTGTAATACAGACACCGTTTTGTGGGGTGGCCTCCCAGCCGTCCTAGGCCCACGTCGTTAAAAATTTTCCTCTTTCCCCACATCTCTGGGCTTGCAACCCCAAGTAACCTCCGTCACCTTGGATCTCTGTGTCCTTTTTCTCCTTGCTCGGATGTATTTTTTGGGTGGGTGGGTGAGTTCAGTGAGCCAAGCCTCAGCCCTCCGCGTAGGCCAGGAATCAGCTGTTTACCAGGCCTTGAGCGGACAAGGGATGCCTCAGTGGGGGAAACAAAGGAGCACTGTGTTGCTTTTCTTGCTGTTGTGTGTCAGCTCTCATGTGGTTCAGCTGGGGGGGGGGTGGAAAATAAGAGGGTAAGTGGCACCAAGCACAATACTGGCAGCCACATCCCCCCCCAATGTGTGATCATTGTCTATCTCTCCTGCCTTAGCCATCTCTGTTCCTCCTTCTTCCTTGATTCCCTCTTGTCCATTAGCATTTCGGAGACGTGGCCACGTTCGGTTCCTTTTCCGTGGTTTTAATTCTTTTTCCCTGTCACCATGTGGCTTTTTTGCAGCCCTTAAAAACATTGATCCGAGCATAGGGATCGACCGGGGGGGGGGGAAGAGCTTGTTGCTAAGGAATGAGTTTTGGGATGCGGTGTGCCAGCCCAGCTGGGAAGGGATTTGATGTGGGAGTACATGGGTATGCGCTCATGCGCTCGCTTGGGGGCTTTGCTTTCCGGGAGGTGGAATTCCATTTGGAGAGCGTTTCTGGTCATGTGGCGGCAGCGATGGTGGGGCCGTTCGGGAGCGGGTTTTCAGGGGATGTTCGCTCTTTTGTCGCACCCAAGAACGAGGCGAAAGAATGCGTGTTTTCTAAAGGGCGAAGGAATTCGTCCTGGAAAGCTGCCCTCGCCGTTACAGAACCGAGGCTTGTTTGTCATAGGCTGGAGCGCATGATTGCTGTGGCCAGGACCTCCTGGTGCCCCTGGTGGCGGTGTGCCAAATCCTGCTTGCACCAGCATCTGCTCCTCCCCCTCTCCGGCTCCCCCAGCGAACAAAACTCTACCCTACCCTGCTCTTCCCCTCCACACTTCCTCTCCTCTTTTCCAGTCCAGGAAGTATGGGGGGGGAAGGTTAAAGGGCACCCCTGCCAATCTGCTGCCCTGAGGCAGCCTCATGGACGGGCCGGGCCGTGACAAGACAGCCGTTGTAGTGGCTGCTGAATATCCATGAGCCTTCCAGCGCTCTGTGAACTCAGCCCTTAAAATCTGAGCAGGTGAGCTGTCCCAGAGCCTTACCTGAGACAGGTGGAATTCTACCACCTCTATAAATGATGCACACTTGCATAATTTTGTTTTGCTTGCCGTGGGGAGCAGCGAGAAAACTATGCAGGCCAGCTGCTCTTTGGCCGCACCTCCTTGGCCCAAGCACTGGACAGGCAGTGTTCAAGCATGTCTTTGCAACCACAGGACCTAGAAACTTGATCCCCTATTGAAAACTGAGATTCTCAAACTGAGTTGGGCACTTAGTGTTGCTTTCTGTTGTCTTCTCTCCCCCCCACCCCAATGAGCTTCTGCAGAATCTCAACAAATGCACATTCCTAATTCCAATCATTTGCTTTACACAGTTTCTTTTCAGGGTTGCTGGGGTCTGGGTGGTGCTTGTGGGTTCTCCAGAGGTGGTGGCCTTGTTCAGAAGCTTGGCCCAACATCTGATTCTCTGTATTTTGACAGAGGGACATGAACATCTCAGAAAAAACAAAAAACTGTTATTCAGGGCTGGCATCCAAGAGGCAACGGCCTCAGGCAGTGAGTTTGCCTCTCTGGATTAGGGGTGGTAAAGGAAGTGTGGAGGAGAGGGGGTGGGCTAGAGTGTCTGGAGGAGAGGAGAGTGGTTGGCTAAAGTGTCTCCTCATTTTTTTCCATTTGGGGAGCAAGAAGAAGGGCCGAGACAGTCTGATGCACTAACTCAGGGACGGGGAGGAAGAGGTCTCGAGGGTCTGGGCTGGGGCTCGCTGTGGACCGATTCTCTCGTGTCTCTTGGTTTGCGAGCAAAAGATTCTGAGGAGCGCAGAGTGGGGCAGCGTGGAGCTAAACGCATTTTGTGGCCCCATATTGTGCCTCTGTGCTTCCTTGCCAGTGAGGAATTCTGTCTCCCACAGGCTGGTCTGCAGCTCATTTTTGTCTTCCCCTTCCGTCCGTCTGCATCAATGAAATTGCTTTCATGCCTGGAGTTCCTGTGTCCTCACTGAGGCACGCTTCCCGAGATCCATTTTCAATAACAGCTGGGGGTAGTTCCCCCCCCCTTCTCCCCTGGGACCAGAGAGAGGCGGCAGGGAGAGAAAGCCAGCCCAATTATGTTGCAAGCTTTTCCAGAGCCATGGAACTGCTTGTGGCCAGAGCTTGATGTTTGATCTGTGATTGCTCTAGTACGGTCTCTGTGCTTTGTTTCCCTCTCTCTGCCCTTTCTTTAAAACCCACCTTTATTCCATGAAAATTTCGCTATTCCCCAAAAGTCATATAACTGTGAGATGCTTCCTTCTTCCCCTCCCCCCTCCCAAAAATTCATTTTTTAGACATGTGGTTCACTCTGTATCCGCAAGGATCCAAGGTCATGTGGCTCCTTCCGAGTTCCCAAATGTCCAGTGGCGTCTACTTTGGTGGTCTGCAAGTTGAGGTCCTATGCCATCTAGGACTTTAAAGGTCCTCATTGGACGTTGTTAAAGGTCCAGGAGCCCTAAGGTTGAAAGGCTGGTCACCCTGTGCTTTACACCATCCTCACTCATGTTATTCATTTCAAAGTGGTGACCTCATTGGACCTTGTTAAAGGTCCAGGAGCCCTAAGGTTGAAAGGCTGGTCACCCTGTGCTTTACACCATCCTCGCTCATGTTATTCATTTCAAAGTGGTGACCCACAGCACAACACTCAAGTGATTACATAATTCTGGCCCCGATCCCTGGCACAGACAGCAGGTTCTGGGGTTGAAACCCAGCTGGCTGAATCACCTTGCCGTCATCGCGACATGAACTTGCCATTCCCGCAAGCCTGCTCAGATGCCCACAGGAGAGGCAGGTACTAATTAGCTTAGCGAACATTGCAATCCCAAGCCCTAGTTCCACAATAACCTGAATAGAGCACTTGTATCAAGTCCCAGTGGCCTGTGAACGCTGTACAGAGTTGAAGGTCACAGCCCAGGTGGAGCACCAGTGCACTGCTTTGAAACTATGCACAGATGTTTGTGCATAATGTTCTTTCTCTTCCTGAGCTGGCTGGCTCCTGGATTCGGTGGGTTGTCCCCCCCCCCCCCCCCCGCTGCTGGGATTTTGGCTCTGTGTGCAACTAGATTGCCAAGGCTCCGGCCACATGCCCCATTTTTCAAATTCTTTCTTGCAGCTGCGGGCCCGCTTCTCATCTTCTTGTCCCTTGGTGGCAACGCAGGAAAAAAATTGTGGTTTCGGTTCTTCGACGCCAGGCCGCGCGTTGATGTGTGTGGTGGGCAGGATGCTCCTGCAGGGGTGGGAAAGATCCGCCTCGCCTTTTGACTTGGGAGGGACAGACCGGGTGACAACTGAATCTGGGATGCCGAGTCCCCTTAAAAGAAATTCAATGCACGTGTGTCGTCCGTGTTGCAATGTGTCATGGCTGAACAAAGTCAGAGACTTTTGGGAGGGAGCGCAGGAGGGGAGAGCTTCTTTTTCACAGGTGTTCTCAGTTTGGGAAGTCAACATCTCTCAGCACTGTGGGTAAAACACTCCAGAATGTTCCTGCCGAAGGAATGACTGCAGTCTGCAGTCTGCTTTCAGTGCAGGCTTGGGGCTCTTGGGTTTCTGTGCGAGCGATAGACTTGGCTTCCTTGGCAGCCGGATTTGGCACACGGCAACCTTGCACAGTCACAGTTGGCAGACCTTTGGCACTGGTGCTGTTCACCCTTATGGCTCTGGTGCAGAAAGGGTTTGGCCGACCTGGGAAAGGGGCAGAGAGACAGAAAGAGCCTCCTTAGCTCTGATCGAGGCCTCGCCAAGAGTGAGTCATCTCTCTTGCAGAGAAGTCATCCGACAGGTTTTGTTCCGGGTGGCACCTCCGACTTGTGTCCCTAGCAACGGATCCGTATTTCCGTATTAGATTGTTGTGTCTTCTTGCGAACTGTGGTGATTTGCTCTTTGTTTAGTGTTGTGCGCTGGGAAGTGATGCCTGCAGGTATTTTTGTGGATGCAACAAAGGGGCTGGCACATAAGCGATCGGGATTCTTGCCTTTTCCTACCTGACGTTGGCCAACCCACTTGTTCTGCTCCTTCTTTCCTTCCAGGCTGAGTGGAGGGAGACGTGGGGTCTTCCCTCCACGTGGGGAGAGTGGCAGAGGGACAGCGTGTACCCAGTTGGAAGATGACAGGAGAGGAAATGAGGCAGAAAGCAGGGGTGCTATGGGGGGGAGGACAGGCAGATGAGTCGGGAGCTGTTGGGAGAGTTAGAACAAAAGGAAACTTCTTTACCCAGTGCAAGGGAGTGGGCAACAGGATGCAGGCGTCTTGTTGCCTTGTGTGCTCCCTGGGGCATTTGGTGGGCCGCTTTGAGAGACAGGAAGCTGGACTAGATGGGCCTTAGGCCTGATCCAGTGGGGCTGTCCTTATGCGTGAGAGGGACCCACTGAAGATGGGGGGCTTGGTCAAAGCGACCCCTCTAAAGTCTCATATGGGGTTGACCTAATCTAGAACCCTTAGGCCTGGCGGCTGTCCATATTGTGCGGGACGAACAAAATTGTGGCAGCCACTTCTGGGTCCTGGCGTGTCTGTTGAAGACCCCGGATTTCAAGAACGTTGCACAGGTGCTTGATGCCCAGCTCCACCAAAGAGGATTCTGGGGTGACTTTAGGGTGCAGATGAGCTTCTGCTCTCCTGGTGGGGGCACATGGAGGGTCTCAATGCCCACCACGGGTGACTGGCATAACTGGAGAACAGAAGACCTCCTTTTTTCATTCCCCGGCAAACGGCTCTGTGCTGGCCGTCAAGTCTTCCTCTCCAGCAGAGACCATTCTTGCATTTTCCTGCTTCAGCTGTTTACCGGGTCACCACGCTCTGGGGTGGGACTGAGGGGGGGAGCCAGGACGGGAGAGAAGCGGCTGCGTTTTCCGATTGGCTGCTCTGTGCACAATGCCGCCATGAATGGAGGACACAGTTCACTGACCCTGCTGTGCTGTGCGCTTTCCGGCTCAGTAGCCTGTTGTCGGTGCCCCGAGGCGTGCTTTCTCCCAGCCTTGGAGAGCTGACCCAAGATAACACCCTCCGGCTCCAGCTGAATTCTTGTGTTCAGAGGAGGACAAATGCTGTCAGTTCTTGGGAGCCCAGCGTAGGCATAGATGAGAAGAGGGTGGCACAGAAACGGCCCCTGCAACCAGCTGGCAATATGAAGCCTCCAGATCTTCCAGGCCTGATATAAATAGTGGATGTCTCTGGTCAACAGGGCAGCAGCCTCTACCTGCCTCTTTAGTTCCTTATAGGAAGTATAGGCGTCCCCCAGTATCCGCGATCTCCGGTTAGCCATGGTTCCCTGCATCCCATTACCTTTGTCTTAAGTTGATTGCTTCCCCCCCCAAGTGATAAGGTGTCTGGCTATAACAAACGCTATAAGCAAAAAGCTTCTGGCAAGACTAGAAGGGAGTATAAGAGTGAGTGTTAACCACCTACTTCCTGTTTGCCCTTCATCTCCTTTCTAGACTGCCTGCCTGCTTGTCTTGTCATAGAGCTTTTTGCTTATAGCAGTGTTTCTCAAACTGTGGGTCGGGACCCACCAGGTGGGCCGCGAGTCAGTTTCAGGTGGGTCGCGTAGCACCCAGCTCAAATGCCGTTGAAAATACAGGGCTCTCCCAGTGGGAGAGAGGCCAGGTGCTTTGCCCAGAACAGGTGGGAAGATGGGACACTGGAAAGGAGGGAAGGCTGTGTGGTTGGAGAAGGACCCAGGTCTGTGTTGTGCTTTGACTTCTGAGCTGGAATGTTTGAATTCCAAGCTACATAAAACAACAGCACAAGCACACTACGTAATGGGCCTTTTGTCTGATTGTGGCTTGAGTTTGAAGCCTAAATGGATGATGTCACTCCCTGCCGTGACATCACTTCCAGATTAATGACATCACTTCCAGTGGGTTTTGACAGGCAGTCATTCTAAAAAGCGGGCCCTGGTGCAAAAAGGTTTGAGAACCATTGGCTAATAGCGTTTGTTAAAGCAAGACACTTAATTGCTTCCCGGACTGGGCTGTGGAGATAGGATTCCCCCTGATCCGCGGTTCCCGGTATCTGCAGCGGGTGGCAGGATCTTATTGCCCGCAGATACCCGGAGACACCCGCACAGTGAAATTTTGGGCTCAATCCAAACACACCTCGGAGTAAGTCCCGTCGAACTCGGAGAACTGACTTCTGCATAGGGCTTGCTGCAAATCGGTGAATGTTTTAATTGATCTATTCCAGAAAGTTTTGCAGCCACGGGCCGCCGCTGTCTCCTCGCTCGCCGTAACCCAGCCACATGTGTGGGCCGGCCGGCCTGGCTGCGCTGCACACGGCCCACGTTAGGCTCATCCATAGAGGCGGCAGGATGGCGAGATGCATAGCTGCTGGTGATCTCAGAGAATTGTTTTGCTGGCAGGCTGCTTGTGCCAAGAGCTTAGGAGGGAGGGAGCCAGTTCTGAAGCCTGCTGCACTTTCATCCCCTGAATTCCAGCACCGCAGGCGGGGAGCCGTTTCCCAGAATGAGTGTCTTCAAGCTGGAAGCTTGACAGGAAGATATTCTTCCAGGGGATGTGCACATTTAACTCCTTGCGCCTAGTCCTGTACGTGCTCGTGCCTGCTCTGCGACGAGATTTGAGCTTTCAGTTAAATGGAGTGCAATTGATGTGCCTCTTCGCTTAGTCAGCGGGCGTGTGGTGAAGGTCACAGATGGGGGGAGCGAAGGAATGTGTGTCTCTTGGATTACCCTGTTTGCAGCATTCCTGGGGGGAGCAAAATTGTGGCTGGCTTCTATGGTACTCCCAGTGGCTCTATATCAAACCATGGGTCAGTACCCCCTGGGCGGGTTGTGAGTCAATTTCAGGTGGGTCATGCGTCAATTTCAAGTGAGTCAATTTTCAGGTGGGTAGCACCTAGTTTAGCTGCCACTGAAAAGACAGAGCCGAACATACAGAGCTGCTCGGCAGGGCGTGCTCCTGGTGAAGGAGAGGCCTGGTACTTTGCCCCAAATAGTAGGAAAGATGGGACACTAACTAGAAAGGGGGCGAGGACTGTGTGGTTGGAGAAGGACCCAAGGCTGCCCTTCTGCCTTGGCTTCCAAGCTGGCATGTTTGAATTCTGAGCTATGCAAAATAACAACATGAGCGCATGGGCTAATCTGACCTTTGGCTAATTGCAGCTTAGGTTTGAAGCCTAAGTTGACGATGTCACTTCTAGCCATGACATCACGTCCAAGTTAATGACATCACTTTTGGTGGGTCCCGACAGATAGTCATTCTCAAAAGTGCTAACAGGTTTGAGAACCACTGTGCTATAGAATGTATTTAAAGGGCAGCATTCTAGGCCTTAATCCTTGCAAAGGGAAACTTGGAAGGGGGAGAAGAATTTGGTTTGTTGCAACCAAAAGCAGAAAACCTTTTTGCTGTGTCGGCGGAGGGTCGGTCGGGATTTCTTTTTCCCCCGGCTGGTCACCGCTGCCCCTCGAGTGGGCCTTGAAAAAGGAAGCCAGCCAAATATTTGAAATAATTGAGTCATACTCCAGCTTGTGTTTGGAACTCAGAGCTCAAATTCCTAATCCTCTGCCTTGGTCAGTGACTAATTCTTTGTCTTACTTTACTGGCAAGCCACAGCGTTGCCTTGAAGGGGGGGGGGTAAAAACAAACTAACTCCACGTTTGAAAAGCGTGCCTGTCCGCCGCTTTTGTCTCCTGGCAAAGTGGGGTGGGGAGAAGAAATTTCCTTGGTTTCCTGTTGAATCTGGGCTGGGTGTTGTTATTAAGCTGATCTCTCTTGAACAGCAATAGGGAAGAGTAACATTCAAAAAATCAATGCGTTCTCTTGTGTGTTGCGTGAGCTTCAATTTCTTCTCCAGGGAAGAGAAATATTTTCATTGGTCTGTTCTAATTGTTGTCTGCCTTCACCCGCCTGTCGGTAATGCGCCTCTTCTTTCTCCTTCTCCCTGAATTGAAGAAGGAACGGAGCTGAAGAGGAAGCATGGGAGAGTAGAGTGGTGGGGTAGAATGTCTGAGAGCCGCTCCTCTCCTCCACACTTCCTTCTCAAATTCAGGGAGCAGTAGCAGAAGCCATAGAGATGGAAACTGGTACACCTGGGGAGATGACAACCATTTGGCACAGTGCTGCAGGTTTCCAGAGGTCTTAGCCCTGCCCGGTGCAAGCCTAGTTCTTGGGTCAGCATGCATCAGAAATCCAAGGGATGATATCCCTGCTGATATCCCTTAGTATGCTTGGTGTTCTACAGAGCTTTGTAAAAAAGAAGAGGTCTTGGCCCGCAAAGAGCTTCCAGTCCAAAACAGAAGTGTGATGCAGTGTTTGGTTGACCTCCTCAAGCCTGCTGTGTGACCCCCCTGTCACTCTTTTCCACCCCACTCTCCCTCCTGTAACAAAACCCTTAAGAGGCTTTTTGGACAGTATTCCTTGAGCTCCCAGGCAGGAAGGAAGGCAGAGCTGAAGCAATTTCCTGCTGCTATTGTGTTAAAGGATGAGGGCCATTAGTTCTGGGGCTGAGGTGGAGGGGGGCATCTGTGTGGTGTGGCTCTGCCCCCTTCCTTGCTTGGCAGTGTTGCTTATCCAGAATTTGGGGACCAGAGCTCCTCTCTGCCAGACTTTGCTCTGTGCCCACCCAGGGGCTTGCTCCTTGGGAATCATCACCGCTTGCCCCGGACCTGTTGTGTCACCACTTCAGGAGACCCCAGTGGTGGTGGTCTTGCCAAGAGCCAGGACCTTCCTGAAATTGCAGCATGCCACATGGGGCCAGACTAGCAGCTTATGTGTGCCAGCACCCAGATTCTAGCAGTAGCTAACCAGGCCTAAACCTACCAGCTGGCTACAAAGAAGGTAGTCCCCCCGGCCACCCCACTATTTGTCCCTACTACATGCTAATCTGTGGAACTCCTTACCACAGGATGTGGTGATGGATCTGGACTAGATACCTTTTAAAAGGGGATTGAACAGATTTGTGGATGAAAAACAAATTGGTTCTATTACGCATTTATTTCTTAATTCTTGGTACAAATTCTCCCGATTGGGAGGGTGGAGCGTAAAGTAAAACTCAGTTTGGTCACCATCGTCTACACGGAAAATTATGACAAAATGCACAAAGTGTTTTTTGTTTGTGTGTGTGTTTTTGTTTTTGTTTTTTTGCTATTGGGTTGTTCCTGTTTTGGAAAGGGGGAGGCCTGCAAAAAACTTCTCCTTTTTTTTTTTTTAAGGTTTCGTCCTACAAGAAAACAGACAGCTTTCTTTGAATTGAATGGGGGGGACGGGACAGGAGACTGAGTTATATTTGATGTTACCAGTTCAGTGAGTCATTGCGGTTCTGGCTTATGTAAGAGTTTTTCTGCCTGTCTCTCTGGGTGGAATCAATCCCGGGACTGGGGTGGCAGCTGAATATTTGCTATTATTTTATTAGCCCATTTTAAGTGTTCAGGTCACACAGGTTTACATGATCACCTCCGTCTTGACGCGAGCCATAGAAATTGCTGCGCTGATCAGACCAGAGTTTGTGTTGGCAGCTATGTGGATTCCTCGGGGAAACTTGTAGCATCTCTAGTAGTAGTAGTAGTAATAACTGGGTATTTATATACCACCTTTCTGATCATCTGATTACTCGTGAGAATGGATGATGGCCGGATCCCAAAGGATCTCCTCTATGGAGAACTCGTGCAAGGAAAGCGCCCTACAGGTAGACCACAGCTGCGATACAAGGACATCTGCAAGAGGGATCTGAAGGCCTTAGGAGTGGACCTCAACAAGTGGGAAACTCTGGCCTCTGAGCGGCCCACTTGGAGGCAGGCTGTGCAGCATGGCTTTTCCCAGTTTGAAGAGACACTTGGCCAACAGTCTGAGGCAAAGAGGCAAAGAAGGAAGGCCCACAGCCAGGGAGACAGACCAGGGACAGACTGCACTTGCTCCCAGTGTGGAAGGGATTGTCACTCCCGGATTGGCCTTTTCAGCCACACTAGACGCTGTTCCAGAACCACCATTCAGAGCGCGATACCAGAGTCTTTCGAGACTGAAGGTTGCCAATGGGGGGGGGGATTACTCCTCTGACTTTAGGTGGTAGACTTCTCCAAAACAATTTTGTTATCACGGCTGCTAGCTGTTGGTGGAGCCATCTCCCTGTCTTAACCAATACTCTTCAAAAAATAATCGCTGTCTAAGGTTATGGCTATCACCACCATCTTCTGGCAGTGAATTCCCTAGACTAGTTTCCTATTGTGTACACCTTCCTTTAAGGTAGTCTTGTATCATTAGTCAACCCTATCATCAGTCAACCCTATTCAAGTTGGAAGATAGGGGGGGACTGAGGCTAAGAGATAGCGGATTGCCCAGAGCCATCGATTGAATGTTTGGCTTTGGTTAGATTTGAACCTGGGGCATTGTCAGTTTTGCTGATAAGCCCCCTGTTACATCAGCTGTCTGAGGGACAAGATTTAATTAACAAGTCTCACTTTCTATTATCTCAACTCGCAAGCACTGAAAACACACATGGGGGATGTGGACTTCTCTTTTGATGATCTTGGCTTTCACCCTTTCCCCCCCAAAAAGCAAGTTTCTAGTCCTTAAGGGCTGTGAAAATGGGTTCTAAAGCATGGGGGAGTGCCTACTGAAATATCTGCCCAGGGAGGACTAAAAGTGGATTGTCCTTTTTTTGTTTTTCTCCTGTTTTCTTGGCTTCTGGCGCTATTTACAGCTGATGTCAGGTCACGGTGTCCGCGGAGCGTTTTTGTGCATTCTGAAATTGCCGTAGCTGTAGTAACAGCCCCCGGGAAGCCTGCAGCTGTGTAGTAACAGGGACAAGAAGGTGATAATTACGCTGATGGAGGGCGATGGAAGCTGTGACTCATTCTGGGCGGCAAAGCTTTTTCGATGCCAGCGGGTGGGGAGGTGTCAGAGAAGTGCGAGCTTGTGGGTCTTCCACATTCTTGCTCCGGAGTACGCTTGCTATGTCGACGATGAGGCTTGAATCTGTGGCAGGTCCTCTGAACCCACTACCTTGGTGTCTCTCACCTCATGGGCTCTGCACCAGAATTTGCATCTACTGCAGAGTGAAACCGAATGGCCACGTTTAGCAAGCGCATATGTGGTACAGTCCTCGCAGGATCTCTGCAGACCGTTCACAGAGGGCGGTGACATGCTGAGACTGACTTCTGGCTGGCCCTCCCTTCTTCTCGACATGCCAGGTTTTCAGGTGCAGGAAAGGGTCGGCACCTGGACCTCTTTAAGTGGGGCCGTGTCCACTTTGCCTCCGTGAAGTCCCCACTGACTTCTGCATTGATTCCTAGCAGCAACAAGATTTCCTGCTCGGAATAATTCCCCTATTGAAACACAGCCTCTCTGATCACCACTGTTGCCCGCAGGTTAATAATATATCATTATTTGCATTTGCCAATAGAGTGCTGGCTAATGGTTCCTTAAGTGGCACCCCTTGCAAGTCCACAATTGTGTGTTATTTGTTTGCTTTCAGGATACAATGGCTCTGTCAGGAAGCCATATCTCTTTCATCCGTTGTTTTATGAAGCCTAGATCTAGGGCTGGGTTGCCGATGTCAGCTGTTGCATCCAGGAATCTTAATTAGATTCCTTAATTAATCAATGAATTATAATTAGATGTCACCTTCCCTGCAGGTTATGCTTTGCAAGCGTTTGTAAGCAACACAGACAGGTCCCTGCCCTATGGAGCTTACAGTGTACAGGAGGGGTGGATATGAATCATCTGGACTACCCCACGAGTGGGCCAAATTTGCCCCAAGCTGGGATCTGCTTTGGAGAGTGGAACTTCACCATTCTTGTTTTGGGGGAGATATTCATCAGTCTAGGTCCCGGTTCTGGGTTTGAAACTTGCTGGGCTCTTGTTCTGAAATATACTGCAGGCCTGCAAGAGCTGCTGGCTGAGACTTCCCTCCCTCTCTCCCTCCCTCTGCTAAATGGTCCTTGCATGAGAGATGCCAAGTAGCTCTTACAAGGGCTTGCGGCTTCGATGGCACTCAGACTCAGGAAACCCTCCAAGGTGAACTTTTTGCCCTCTTTTAACGCGGGGCTATTAAGCTCTCCAGGAGAAATTGTGCAGTCACTTTGCACAAGTGGAAAATTGCCTTTGCCAAAACAACCCGCCATTCTCTGTGCGCTCTGAAAATTGGGAGGTCCTTTAGGACAGCAAGTAATTGCGGCAGGAATGAGAGAGGCTCAAATCTCTGTTTGGCACCCATAGGTTGTTTTTCCCCCCCCCAAGTGGTATCGTCAAGTGGCAGCCTGAATATTGTACATTTCCGACTGGGGGCCTGATCCTGATCTCTCAAAGCCTGATCCAGCAAGCAAGAAATGCTTGAGGCTTTCCACAGCATGAAAGAAGGACTTGTTTTGCCCTGAATTGGGACTGCAGTCTTGGCCAAAATTTCTTCCCCGCAGCACTGCCCCATTGCATCTCTCAGTGAGGTTGTGCAAAGGAGATGTACAAGGTTGGCCATCACACTGGGAAAATGAAAATGAAATAGAAACATCACCTTGCATAATAGCAGCGTAAAAGGACTGGTGTAACACAGCAGCTAATATTATTATTCCATTATATAAATTGATGATAAAGCCAGATCTGGTATGGGATGCAGGTGTCTTGTGTGCTCCCTATTGGGCCACTGTGAGATCCAGGAAGCTGGACTAGATGGGCCTTTGGCCCGATTCAGCAGGGCTCTTCTTATGGTTAAGAGACTGAGCGGGAAGTCTAGGATCCTCTGTCGTGAGCTTGCGTGGTGGCCATAGGCAAACCACTTCCTCCTCCACCTGCAATATGGGGATACTTCTTCTTGCCTCATGGGGTTTTGTTAAGATATGACTTGGGGGCATTATTGCAAAACTAGAAAATGCTATACCTATTGCGGCTGTCCTGAGTAATAGCAGGGTTTATTTATAGCAGCTTCCTTGGTGACTTTTAAGTGAAGGTTCTTAACCAGTGAAAGTGATAAGTGCCAAACTCTATATCTCCCCTGTCCGGTATTCAGAGATCTACTGCACCGGAATATGAAGGTCCCGTTCTCTTTCTTAGGCATTGCTAAAGCTTTTCATGTGAATCTGTCCCCTCCCCTTTCTATAGCCTTCTGAGCTGGGGGTCTTCACCCCTTTTGGCGTCATCTCTGATGTGCAGAGATGAAATCCTAAATTCTTTGCCCAAGGGGAGCTCGTTTTTGTGACCCAGTAAACTAGGCTGAGCAAAATGTGCATATTTTTATCCCCTTCCTTTGTGTAACTAATTCTGTTATTAGATGCCCCGTGTTCACTCCTGACTCCAAGCTCAGTTTTTTTAACCCTAAGAACGTAAGAAGGGTCTAGTTGGATCAGGCCAAAGGCCCATCTAGTCCAGCTTCCTGGATCTCACAGTGGCCCAACAGATGCATCAGGAAGCGCACAAGACAACAAGATCCCTGCCTATGGTTTTGAGAGCAGGCTCTTCTCACCTTTGCCACCTTAAGGACTAGAAGCTTGTGTCTTGTGTTTTAATTTTAAATTAAAACCGCTCAAGATTCTCTACCCAGTGCCAAATTCTGCGTGTGGCTGTGTTCGCAATTGCGCAATCTTGGGCAGCCCCACCACTTTCCCTCCGTTTAAAAATATTGTTGCAGGTGCTGAGCTGGGATGCCCAGCTGCCTGTATTCCTGTTTTGTTTGGCTTCCTAGAAATGTAGGGAGGACATGCATGGTCAGCAGAAACAGGGGGTGGGGGGTGGGGAGGAGAAAGCTGGTGGGGAGGGAGGCTGAAACCGAGAATCAGCAATTAGGAGAGAAAATTCCTCTGATCGTGTGATTGTCTCTGTCTTGTGTTGCACGTCAGTCGTGTCACTTTGGGCTTTCTGGCTTTTTTCACCCTTGGTCTTGTGACTCCCAGCTTGTTGCCCCAATCAGCAGTCAAATTATGAATGGGGCTGAGCTGGTTTCTCCAAAACACAGAAAGGGAAGGAAGTGAACGTCTCCGTCAGCAAGTTTGGGGCATCTCTCCCCCCCCCCCACTTCTGACCAGAGACCTCGTGAGCTGGGGCTGACTCCAGAATTGCCGTGTCAACTTTCCATTTCTGCTTCAGTGTTCCCTTTGCGCATCACGTGCTGATTCAGCGTGTTGTCACTCCGAGGTGTCTTTATTAATAGCACATAGACACTTGGGTGGAAATCGGTGGGGAACAAGCCGCAGAATGAAACTCTTTGCTCATTAATGTACGCTGCATGTTTCCGGCCAGCGTTAGTTGTGCAAGGTGGTGTGTCAGCTTGTTCTGAATGGTGGATTTTTGCCACCGTTGTGTCTTCCCCGTCAGTCACGTGCTTCTGGTTTGCAAGGACGAGGTGGAGAGAAGCCGAGGAAAATAGGGGGGCTGCAAATAGAGGGGCAGCCAGGGATCAAGGACGAAGAGCTGTTGGGGAGTCTGAGGAATATGAGGCAGGGCGTTGGGGTTGGCCTAAGACCCTCGGGCAGCTGAGGTGGCAGAACAAATGCCAGCAGTGTTCCAGCACCTGCCACCTCTGCTCTGTTATAAAAGGAAATGGGGAAATGAGGGTGGTGTAGGGAGGAGAGGGGAATGGTCTCTTTGGAGACACTCTAGCTGACTACTCCCCTGTCCTCAGCACTTCCTGTGTTCCCCTTTTCCTTTTTGAGTCAAGGAGCAGGAGAGCTGATGGAGAAGGGCAGAGCCTGCAAATCAGTCCTGAGTTGGCCTCAAGGACAGGAGCACTGGAACCATGTCTAACCTCTATAGGACGCCTGCTATTTCCCCATGCGTTGCTCATAAGAACATAAGAAGAACATCAGGCCACAGGCCCACCTAGTCCCAGCTTCCTGCATCTCACTGTGTCCCACCAGAGATACCTCAACGGACCTTGCGCTTGGCATTCTGCAGCTCACATTGCCAAATCATGTATAAAAAGGGGCAGGAACCCGAAAATGGGGAATCTTCAGTGGTTCTCAAACCTTTAAGCACCAGGACGCACTTTTTAGAAGGACGATCTGTTGGGACCCACTGGAAATGATGTCATTAACCTAGAGGTGATGTCATGGCTGAAAGTGACATCACTAAGCAGGAACATACGTATTTAACACTCTCCATATGACAAAATCAAATCAATTAAATTAAAAGTTTGCAATAAATATAAGTTTGAAAAGTTATTTAAAAGAAAGAAGAACCCCCCCTATCTCTCCCAGAAAGTTGCTGATCTATTTAGAGAAAATTCCCCAAATCTCAAAAGGTTGCAGTCCTAGCCACACTTACCCAGAAGTAAACCCCATTGACTATTAAAAGCACATATATGGTAGCCTGTTCAAAATACACAACTGTCACATTTCCCCAAGTGCTGTCACATCCCATAGTAGCATTGAGTCTCTCCGTTGGCATCCTTCAGTCTCGGAAGACTACGGTATCGCGCTCTGAATGGTGGTTCTGGAACAGAGTGTCCTCTCCAGTGTGCGAAGCCTGGGTAAAGTAGATATGGAGGACAGGCTGTTACCCATGCAGCAAATCCCCCCTCTCCACGTCGCTGAAATGGTCCAATGGAAAGGCAGAGGCCAATACGGTTGGTTCCAGCGGCGTTGCAGGAGTTGCCAGAACGTGACTGTGTTCAGCCATGAACTGCCTCAGGGACTGGCTCCAGATTTTGCCTCGAGGTTGACTCCTGAAGCCTTTTCCATATCTGGATGTAGCCACAAGGCAGTGGAGGTTTGGGATCAGAGTTTTCCTTCTCTCAGATGAGCTGCCTTCCCAGGCTAACGAGTCCCGTCTACCCGGTGGCTGTTTAGTCGCCTCTTACGGCTAGTACAGCCAAACTGAGTGCCTATTCTTATCCCCAGCCCCCAGGGGAAAGCATCGAGTCTAATATATTAAAAATAAAATGCACTTTGAAATGAATGGGAAATTGGCTCACAACCCACGACCCACAGTTTGAGAAACACTGTTCTAGATAAATACTAGCAGGGACAACTGGAATTAGCTGAGAACTAGATTTGGATCCCCCAGCAGGGGAAACACTGTCTGATTTGGCCGCCACAGTTGTTTACGTGGGGCGCTTGTACAGGAAGCGCATTCAGATAATGTCCGAGAACATGCAAAGTATCCAAGTGTTTTTGTCCCTGTTGCAAAATACAGAACCTTGGTTGTTGCTGTCACTTTTTCTACATCCTGTACCATCAGGGGAGAGAGCCTGACACAATTGCTTCCCTCCCTCCCCCCACCCCCGGTGTCGCAGCCTCTTTTTGGAATCGAGGCTCTGGAAACTGGGATCGGACCCAAAAAGAGGCTTGGCGGCTATCCAGGGCATTGGGCCCAGCCTGTTTGCTTAGTGCACACTTGGACAACACCCCCCCCCATCCCCGTGTCGGATCAGGTGTCCGTTTTGTCTGTTCTGGAACGTGCAAAGGGAAATGATTGACCCGGGTTAGATAAACAAGGGAGCAGAAAGTCCCCCTGTGGCAGCTTGGCTGAGCCGGTTTGGGTTTTTCTTCCTCCTCCTTCATCCACCGAATGGGGGATTTGAGCTTCCTTGCTCCCGCAAGGCCAGGCTTCGCAATTCTGGGGGCGCTAGGAGTGCGCGACGGGTGACTTTAGGTGCATGCCGCTGGCAAACTCGGACGTCACTGATTCACGGGCCAAGTCCTGGTGAAAAAACAGTCAAAGTTAGCAGCCAAGGCTCATGACAGGGGCTGGTCCGTAGCCACCGAATCTACCACCTCTCCACTGTCGTGCTTTCCAAGAAGCAGCAGTCCCCGCTAGATGGATGTGGTCTCCATTTTTAGGTCACGCTTCAGAGCCGGTCTAGTGCAGTGGCTGAGCTGCAAATGGGTTCGATCCCCACCTCTACCCTGAATTCACTAAATGGCCTTAGGTGAGCCCTTCCCTCTCAGCCTCAGTCTTCCCACCTGCAAAATGGGTATAATAAATACCCAGTTATCTTACAGCATGATTTTATGGATTCCCCCCCCCCCCATCCTTCTTTTGTTTTTCCTGCTGGGCCTTTGGTGGTGGTGGCCACTTCCTCAGCACTGATGATATTCCCACTGGGTGCCTCCTGCCATATTTTTCTTTCCAAAGCACCAGGAGGCGATTCCGCAGCATCATGTGGGACTAATTTTCCTGGCGTGTTCTTAAAAAAACAACAAAAAAACAAGTAGTGCCGCCAGGAGACATTTGCCAACGCTGATGATAGGGGGAATGATGATAATGGCAATGAGATAATTATTCCGAGCCCGAAACAGAATCGGAATGTTCTGATTTCCCCGCAGGCTCTTCCCGTCAGCAGCCTGTACTGTGCCCCCCCCCCAAACCATCCCCTACTGCAGACTCTGAAGTCTTAATCTCAAGTCCCTGCATCATATTAAGAGCCTCCCTGGATGAGGCCAAAGGCCCATCTGGTCCAACCTCCTGCATCTCACAGGGGCTCACCAGATTCCTCAGGGAGCCCACAAGACAACATTGTATTGGCAACCTTCAGTCTCGAAAGACTCTGGTATCGCGCTCTGAAAGGTGGTTCTGGCACAGCGTCTAGTGTGGCTGAAAAGGCCAATCCGGGAGTGACAATCCCTTCCACACCAAGAGCAAGTGCAGTCTGTCCCTGGTCTGTCTCCCTGGCTATGGGCCTTCCTTCTTTGCCTCTTAGCCTCAGACTGTTGGTCAAGTGTCTCTTCAAACTGGGAAAGGCCATGCTGCACAGCCTGCCTCCAAGTGGGCCGCTCAGAGGCCAGGGTTTCCCACTTGTTGAGGTCCATCCCTAAGGCCTTCAGATCCCTCTTGCAGATGTCCTTGTATTGCAGCTGTGGTCTACCTGTAGGGCGCTTTCCTTGCACGAGTTCTCCATAGAGGAGATCCTTTGGGATCCGGCCATCATCCATTCTCATGACATGACCAAGCCAACGCAGGCGTCTCTGTTTCAGCAGTGCATACATGCTAGGGATTCCAGCACGTTCCAGGACTGTGTTGTTTGGAACTTTGTCCTGCCAGGTGATGCCGAGGATGCGTCGGAGGCAGCGCATGTGGAAAGCGCTCAGTTTCCTCTCCTGTTGTGAGCGAAGAGTCCATGACTCGCTGCAGTACCCAAGTGTACTCAGGACGCAGGCTCTGTAGACCTGGATCTTGGTATGTTCCGTCAGCTTCTTGTTGGACCAGACTCTCTTTGTGAGTCTGGAAAACGTGGTAGCTGCTTTACCGATGCGCTTGTTTAGCTCGGTATCGAGAGAAAGAGTGTCGGAGATCGTTGAGCCAAGGTACACAAAGTCATGGACAACCTCCAGTTCATGCTCAGAGATTGTAATGCAGGGAGGTGAGTCCACATCCTGAACCATGACCTGTGTTTTCTTCAGGCTGATTGTCAGTCCAAAATCTTGGCAGGCCTTGCTAAAACGATCCATGAGCTGCTGAGACCTGCATTTACCTGGTGTTCAGAGATACACTACTTCTAAAATCAGGAGGGTTCACATACCCATTGTGGCTTGCAACCTGTGATGGACTTTTCCTTTATCAATCTGTCCAATCCCCTTTTAAAGGCATCTAGGTGCCATCACCACTCCCTGTGGCAAGGAGGTCCACAGGCTAATTACATGCCGGGGAAAGAAATATTTCCTTGGGTCTGATCTAATTCTCCCAGCGCTCAAAGTTTAGTGGATTTCTACTGGTTCTGGTGTTGTGCAAGATGGTGAATAACAGGTGTCCCCCCCCCGGGTCCTTTTTTCTAGCCTGAAGAGCCCCAAATGCTATCGCCTTTTCTCATAAGGGAGGTACCCCAGCTCAGTAATCATTTGGGTCGCTCTGTTCCGCACCTTTTCACCTCTGCGTCATCGTTTGGGGAAAAGCCCTCCATCCCTCATGAGGACTAGAATCTTTGGTGCTCTCGGTTCTGCGCTGGCGTCCTGCCTGACCTTTTGTGCATTTGTCTTTGTGACCTCTATGCCCTCTCTCTGCCAGTTAAGACACCTCTGATTGCAAAGGGCAGCTCGGTCCGGTTTTCTTTTTTCTTTTTTGGCTTTCCAGGGAACTGCACGTGTCCTGGTCGTGGTTCTGCCTTCCTGCTTCTTCCGGTTTTTCTCTCTCTGCTCACAGCACCCCAGGGGAAGGCGTTTTGCAATCTGCTCTTTCTCCAGCGCCTCCCATCAAGGTCTCCTCCTCATCTCTCAAGGTCCCCTTTGGTGTCTCCACCTGGCCTTGGAGGGTGAAACTGGCGGTCAGCCAGCTGGTGTTCCTGCCTGGCCTTTTTCACGTAGTCGTGTGTGCTCCTGTTGTGTTGGATTTGTGTGTGTGACCAGCCCTCTTCGGACTGGACTCCAAGCACCCTCACAGCTGTCCAGGAGCGGGTCAGTGCAGCCTGCCTGTCCTTCAGGGGAGGACCTCCCAGATCTTGTGGGTGCTAAGTTGGCTCCCAGGTTAACAAGTGCCCAGGTACATCTGTGTACCTGAGTATAGTAGTTGCAGGATCAATCTGTGTGTAGCATGCAGGAATGGTTGATCTAAAGAAATATCTGTACAGTTGAGCTGGATTCAGAAGTTTCATTGTGTGGACATCACCCATGCAATTTGGGGAAGGGGGACTGTGTGACACAGTGCCTGGAGACACTGATATCTGTGGTGGGGGCTGTTGAGCCATGAGTGTCCCAGATCATGGGGAAAGAGGCTTCCCCCAGGTATTCAATTTTAGGATTCATGGAGAGGAATTGCTGGGAAGCTCACCTGTGTGAACCAGCCCTCAATGAGGGAGAACAGTGTGATTTGATGACCTCCTTTGTCTACATTCCTGTGACATTTTGTGATAATTGACGTTAAATGATGGGTTCTGTGGAACTCAGTGCTCTGGAAGAAAGGCCATTCTCTTGAGATACTGTATGAGGTGCTTGGCGAGCGCTTGGTCAGGGAACGGGGGTGTGGATGAGCGATCAGTGGCTGGCCTCGGAGTGCAGAACAGTTTATTCCTTTCTGACCAGGGTTGGTCTTCCACAAGGCCAGCTGAGGCAAGTTGCCTCTGGAAGCAAATTGGCAAGAGGTGCCCTCTTCCATCAGCCTGCCCACCCTCCAAAAAGAAAAGCCAAAAAGAAAGAGGGGAATGGAGTGGAGGAGTGAAGGAGAAGATTGCTAGAGTGTCTCGGGCACTCTAGCCCACCACACTCTTCTCCACATTTCCTGTCCCCCCCCCCTTTCGGATCCAGGAGGAACAGTTGGAGAGACGATGGGCATGTAAGAAAGGTAGCTTTTGATGAACCAGGAAATCTGTCCCCTCCCCTTTCTTTAGCCTTCTAAGCTGGGGGTCCTCACCCCTTTTGGCATCATCTCTGATGTGCAGAGATGTTCTGTGACCCAGTAAACTAGGCTGAGCAAAATATGCATATTTTTATCTCCCAATTTTATATATTTTTATCTTTTTATGCAAAGAGAACTACCTGAATTGATATATTTCTCCTTCTTTCTTCTCCCTGTTCCAGAGCTCCACTCAGGAGATCGGAGAAGAGGTGGAAGATGGTGTAATCTACAGCATTTCGCTCCGGAAAGTCCAGCTCCACCACGCGGCCAACAAGGGACAGCGATGGCTGGGGGTAAGCATGACCTCTGACCTTTTGCAAGGGCGTGTAGATGGTTGTGAGAGCCATTGGTGGCTGAGAGGGCATGTGGGGGGCGATGGGTACTGGTCAAGCTTGAAGGACTGTTATAGGAACTACCAAGATAATCAGAACTGATTTAGAGCGCAATCCTAACCAACTTTTCAGCACTGACATAGGTGTGCCATAGGTGAATCCTGCAGTGGAGAGGCAGTCAAGGGGGCCTCTTCATGGTAAAGGCATGTTTGTGACCTTACCTTGGGGCTGCATGGCATTTAATTAATGGATTGGCACCCTGCTTTCCTAAAAGCCGCTGTTGGTTTATAACAGGGGTGCCCAAACCCCAGCCCTGGGGCCACATGCGGCCCTCGAGGCCTCTCAGTGCGGCCCTCAGGGAGCCCCCGGTCTCCAATGAGCCTCTGGCCCTCTAGAGATTTGTTGCAGCCCGCACTGGGCCGACACAACTGCTCTCAGCGTGAAGGCGACTGTTTGACCTTTTTGCGTGAGCTGTGGGATGAGGGCTTCCTCCACTGCTTGCTGTTTCACGTCTGTGAGGCAGTAGCGGCAGCAAAGGAAAGGCCAGCCTTGCTTTGTGCAAGGCCTTTTATAGGCCTTGAGCTATTGCAAGACCTTCATTCATACATATAAGTTCATCTTTAATATATTCATTTCTGTAAACTTAAGTAAATTTATTCAAATTTTAAATGTAAATTAATTCTTTCTTTCCCCGGCCCCCAACGCAGTGTCAGAGATTTGATGTGGCCCTCGTGCCAAAAACTTTGGACACCCCTGGTTTATAGGATTATCAAATATAGGGCCATGATATTTCTGTCCCATCTTTCATGTCTCATTTTTTAAATGGTTGTTTTTTAATGGTTGAAAGCTGCCTTGAGCTCCTCTCTCTCTGAGAGGCAAGAGGCAGGATTCTGGTTTTGCTAATCAAGAGTAAAGCAAAGCCGGGGGGCTGAACTCCTCTACCCCACCCTGGCTTGAGAGTTACATCACGCCCACTCAATTGCAACCTGCCTTTGCAGCCTTAAAACTTGTTTTTAAAGGGGAAAAAAGATTCTGGCGCAGTGGATCCTGCACTCAAAATTATTTCTTTCTAACCTTATGGACTAGAAATTTGATTTCTTCCCCCCCCCCCCCAGAATTCCCCCAGTCGGTTCTTCTGCAGCTATCAGAAGAACCTGTCCCCATAGCTAAGCAGTAGAAACATGAATCATTCAAAGCACCTGAAACATGCCTCATTTGTTTACCTGGGATGCTGAATTCCCCTTTCTGTGATATTTTTCTTGGTGCCGAACAGAGAAAACTGTTGACAAATTGTTATTCCTTTTCTCAGTTCGAGAACGAGTCGGCCTTGAATCTCTACGAGACGTGTAAGGTGCGGACCATCAAAGCCGGCACCCTGGAGAAGCTGGTGGAGTACCTGGTCTCGGCGTTCAAAGGCAACGATTCCACCTACGTCACCATCTTCCTGTGTACATACCGGGCCTTTGCGACCACAAAGCAGGTGCTCAACCTCCTCTTGAACAGGTAGGCAACACCGTGGTTGCCGGGAGATTCTGGCAAGCATAGGGGACCCTCTTTTTCCGCAACCGATGGATTTGAGTACCCGTGACTTCAGAGGGCCTTCCAGGGGAGGGAACCACAAAGCAGGAAAAGTCTTAGCCGAAGCTTCCAGCGGGCACTTCATTCACCATCTAGGACCCTAGTTATGCCTGTTGTTCAAAATGCACAAGACAGAATGGGTGGCTGCAGCATGGCCGCAACCAACCGGTGGTCAGTTGGCAACCCTTCAAGGTCAGAACCCATCTGCTGAAGACTTTGGCTCTGAACAGAAACCCTTTTCTACTGCTAGAGTGGAGGCATGTCCCAGCAATCAGATACTTGAAGAACATTGCTGGGTGACCTCGCTTTCCTCTTGCTGGGTGGTTTTGAGCAGGGTTGGCTTTAAGCCATTTGCTCCTGCGCCTAAGTAGACCCCACGCTATCTGGTCTTGTGTGCAATTTTCTGTTGAAATGTGCTTTGATCCATTTGGTCCATGAGCGCCCATGAACTTTTGAAGCGCACGTTTTGATGGCTTTCCATTCTACCATAGAGAAGAAAAGTCTATAATAAACTTAATTTATATCTCTAAGATTCTGCAGACCATAATTCTGAACCTGGGGCCCTGCAAAAAAGGTTCCCAATTGGGTTTCCCAGCTCCTAAGGCCAGCCATGATTGGGAGGATATTATGGGATGGTGTCCTTGTTGCCATCCCCAGGCATTACTTTGAGCTACGTGAAAGACGAGCCCGATCATCAGGGCGCTTGAAAAACTAACCCAGTTCCTCTGACCCTTAGATACGGAAAGCTTCACCTCCAGGCGAACGGAGACCACCCCCGACACGCCGTGGACGAGAGGCTGGAGTTGAAAAAGTAAGTCCAGCTGCTAAGTGTAAAAGGAGCAAGGCTTTTTCTTGCTCCCTTCCAGTGTTGAAGCCATGTTGGTGGGTGCTCTGGGGGTCAGCCGTAGAAAAGCATGGACTTGAACATTTCCTAGCTCATATGTAGGGGTGCTCATTCAGAAGCCAGAGCTGGATGAGCTGGTGGTACTGTTCTGGTCACCACATCTCAAAAAGGAGATGGTGGAGCTGGAAAAGGTGCAAAAGAGAGCGTGCCTGATCTCGGAAGCTAAGCAGAGTCAGGCCTGGTTAGTACTTGGATGGGAGACCGTCTGGGAATACCGGGTGCTGTAGGCTTCTACCATGATCTTGGAAGCTAAGCAGGGTCAGGCCTGGTTAGTACTTGGATGGGAGACCGCCTGGGAATACCGGGTGCTGTAGGCTTATACCATGATCTCGGAAGCTAAGCAGGGTCAGGCCTGGTTAGTACTTGGATGGGACACCGCCTGGGAATACCAGGTGCTGTAGGTTTCTACCATAGTCTTTCGAGACTGAAAGTTGCCAACCACAAATTTATGCAGGGGGTGGATAAAGGGATGTTCTTTTCCTTTTCCCTCTTGCACAACACAGGAACTAGGAGACCGCCACTAAAATTGAGTGGCATAAGAGTTAGGACAGACCGAAGGAAATATTTCTTTACCCAGAGTGTAGTTACTCTGGAACTCCTTGCCACAGGATGCAGTGATGGCGCCTGGCCTAGATGCCTTTTAAAGGGGGTTCGGGCAGATGGATAGAGGAAACACCTGTCACAGGTGGCAAGCCTTGATGGGTATACACAACCTCCTGGTTTTAGAAGTAGGCTGTCTCCAGGTGCAAGGGAGTGGCAAGAGGATGCAGGTGTCTTGTGTGCCCCCTGAGGCCTCTGGTGGGCCACTGTGAGATGCAAGAAGCTGGACTAGCTGGGCCTTTGGCCTGATCCAGTGGGGCTCTTCTTATGAGAATTGCAGGCCCTGAAACTGCTGGCCTCTCCCCAGCCGTTGAACCGGTCACTTGAGCAGGCCCAACCCTTGTCTCACCTCCTCAGCACAATTTCCTCCATACTTGGGGCCTGGCTGGATCAGTACTCCGAAGATTTCCGCACGCCGCCCGACTACTCCTGCCTCAAGCAGCTCATCATCTACGTGCGCCTCAACATTCCTGGCTCGGACCTCGAGCGCCGGGCACGCATCCTCTTCTCCCAGTTCCAGCAGCAGGAGCGCGCCGAGGTGGAGTCAGAAGGTGAGCAGTGCCCACCGTTGACCAATAACCGACACTGCCCCCCCTCCCCAAGCAGCTTGGGGGCCCCGTTGCTGCTCCTCCCTCTGTCTGGATCAGAAGAGCAAAGAGGAAGTGTGGAGATGGGCTAGAGCGTCTCCAGCGCTTTATGATCCGTTTACAAGTCGGAGCAGCTCTAGCCAGCCGCTCTCTTCTTCTCCCCACTTCCTGTGTGGTTCCTATCGGTCGTTCATGCCTGTGTTCCCCTGTGTGTCCCTCGCAGCTGGCTGCACCCTGCGGTTAGAGGAGGAGAACGGCCTGGGAGAAGGCAAACCAGATTTCCTGTCCTTCTCTCCGGAGATGGTCGCCGAACAGTTCACGCTGATGGATGCTGTGAGTGTTGGGTGCTGTCATCTGCCACAGTCTCTCATTTTGCTGTTTCTCGTGTTGGGCTCCTTTACGGACAGCTTCCCCACCCACCCAAACCCCTGGGTGTGGTGAAGCTGGAAAAGGTGCAGGAGCTTTAAAAGGGGAATTTTTTGTATGTTGTTGTATTTTTAATTTGAAACTGGTATTGCTAATATACGTGCCTGTGTTTTATGCCATGTTTTCGTAATTTGCGATATTGTTTTTATGTTTTGTAAACCACTTTGGCTGCCAAGTGGTTGACGAGTGGGGTATAAATTGAATAAGAAATCGTAACAGTCAAAATTCATGGAGGATAAGCTATCGATGGCTATTAGTCATGAGTCTCCAGGTGCAGAAGCAGTATACCTGCGAGTAGTCACAGTGGACAAAGAGTGTACCTCTCTCCCCTGTGTGTGAGCTTCCCAGAGGCAGCTGGTGGGCCACCATGGGATGCCAGACTATGTGCCTCCCCACTTGATGGGATCTGATAGGGCTGCCCTCGATCATTGCGGTCTTGGTGCTTCTCTGTTGCAGGAGCTCTTCAAGAAGGTGGTGCCTTACCACTGCCTGGGCTGTATCTGGTCCCAGCGGGACAAGAAGGGCAAGGAACACTTGGCGCCCACCATCCGGGCCACCGTCTCCCAGTTCAACAGCGTCACCAACTGCGTCATTGCCACCTGCCTCGGAGACAGGACGCTGAAGCCACAGCAGAGGGCCAAGGTGGTGGAGCGTTGGATCGAGGTGGCTCGGGTACGTTGGTCGCTGATCGAACCGTACTGTGATTTGGGGTGGCAGAGCCCAGGCTTAGGCTTCGGTCTGACTCTCAAATGCCAGTCCTTTTGGAGCTACACCCGTGGCAAAACAGCCTGTGCTATTTCAGGCTGCAAATAGTGGGGAGGGGGAAGAGTTGGGGCTTTAATGCAACACCTTCCCTCTGCAAGAGAGTAACCGGAGCACAAACTTTCCTTCCTTTAAGGGACAAGGTTGGGTGAGATGCTGAGCACAGAATCCCAGGCCTCGCCCATAACCTTTTAGAAAGCACATAGCCTGTGTGTCCCCTTCCTCTGGGCTGCTGCTGTAACTCCCACACTTTTTCCCCCCCCTGCGTTGCTCCAGGAATGCCGGATTCTGAAGAATTTCTCTTCCCTCCGCGCCATTCTCTCGGCTCTGCAGTGCAACGCGGTGCACAGGCTGAAGAAGACGTGGGACGAGGTGTCGCGGTGAGTCGGGGGGGGTGGGAAGCGAGTGAGTCAGGGGGGCGGATGGTGGGCGCCTTGTGTGCAAAGCGGCACAGGTTGCTTCTGCTACAAATGCTCTGTGTGGCCGTGGGCAGGCCTTCAGATCTTGGCCTCTGTGCCCCTTCTCACCTGCTAGATGGTTATCACATGACAAGGAAGTTGTTTGTAAAGTTCCAGCAGCCATAGGTTTTTATATTGCTACAGTTGATCCTGTAGGTGTCGACCCTTGGGGATCTGTTCCCTAACACACACACACACACACACACACACACACACACACACACACACGGATACCGATATCCACAGATAATGGAATTCACAGGGAGAGCGCTCTCTCAAGGACCTCCTGGACATGGCTGGAAGATGCTTCCAGGGGGTGTTCTGAAACCCGGAGAGTCCATGCGCAGCCTCCCTAAGAAGGCCTTCTGGAGATGTCTGAAAGGCACTTCCAGAAGGTATTCCGAAGCCCTTGGAGCGTGGCCCAATTGGTGCAGTTGGCTTAAATCTGGCCCTGGCTGCAGACACTTCATAATGAATTTAACAGGAATTTGTTTTTTTAAAAAGGATTTTTCCCCCTTCGTTCTGTGTTCGACAGGGAGAGCTTCCGCACTTTTCACGAGCTGTCGGAGATCTTCTCGGATGAGAACAACCACTCGCTGAGTCGGGAGCTCCTCATTAAGGTAGGGTTGCTTGCGGCCCTCCCGTAAGTGCGACTGGTTTGTCTTTGTGGGGTCTAAAAGCCCCTGCCTGCCTGCCTGCTTCTCAGCCATGGTTCAGCTACCTTTTGCGTGTGCTCATGGGAGAGAAACGCAAGGCGCATGCAGCCGACCATGGAAGGACTGAGCGTGCTTGTGTCCTGTCTGGGAATAGTGCAGGCCTCAAAGGGAACAGCCCAGCGTGCTTGATCCTATGTGGCTACAACCAAATATTTCCTCTTCCCCCCCCTTCTGGCGGGACTTTTGTACATTTCACAGCCGCCTGTCGAATTTCACTAGCACAAGCTGTGCTTCGCCAAATTCTGCTTGCCGGGCAGTTATTTAAAAGCGCAGGAGCCCAGCCGGAAGGAAAGGTGGCAGCCTCTGCTTGACTCCCTTCCTTGGAGCCTGTAGAGGTTTTGCACTGAGAAGAAACAGGCTCGTTCTCCTTTAAGGGGCTCTCCTCCAGGGTCTCGCAGCTGTTTATAGTTACTCGGTGCTGACAGTTCTGTTGCCTGCTTAGTTTCAGGCGCCTGGGCGGCTCCCAGAGCTGCAGGCAAGGAATCCCCTGCGAGGGCAGGAGATAAGTGGAGGAGGGAGCTGGTTTGTCAGCAAAGGGATTCCCTCCTCTTATCTCTTGGGAGCAGAGGTGGCAGCCCCGGTGGAGAGAGTATTTTGCAATGCATCCTGGCTCCAATTCCTCGTGCAGGCCCTCCTGCTGCAAACTTGGGCGTTTTTAAATGCCTGCACGTCGACACAGCGTGTCTCCCCTAGTAACAAACCCTTTAACCCAGCAAGGTGACTGCCACCTTGGCACCGAAACGGGTGTCCGTCCACTAAAGTGGAGTGGGGCCTTGGGGGCGAGCAGGGGGCAAGCCACTCCCATGGGCATAGAAGCTCTTACCCATTTCTCCCCATAGGTGCACGTACGCAACATTAAACTTTGAATCACGTCGACGGTTTGAGACACTTAGAGTCATTTTTAAATCGGATTTTTGGCTTCTAAGAAAAGGGTGTCAGAACTCATTTCGTGTCTCGTGGCCCGAATAGCATTCACGGCTGAGCGACATCATTAAGCAGGAAGTGATGTCACGAAGCAGCTGATGACCAGAAATAAGCGCTTGGTTCTCACGTAGAGACTCAGCAGCTGCAAATGACAGAAGAGAAAATTGCAAATCTCGTTCGTATTTTCAAGATATGAGAGAGCCCAATTATCAACGCTGGGAGAGCCCAATTATAACAGGGGCTGGGTAAATAACTTCTGGGGCAGCAATCCAGCCCACAGGCCTTAAGTTTGACATCCCTGGTTCAAAGGGTCTACTTTTCACTTGATTTTTTTTCCAGATGGTTAGAGCCGTGCTTTCAAATGAGGCAGATAAGGCTGTTCAGGTTTGGTCGTTGTCCCCCACTGCCCTCCCCAATAAAAATTATAGTTGAAATTTGGCCAGTGTGTTTTAGGTCTGAGTCTACCCTTTGTGCTTCAGTTGGATGGAAAACTTTCAGAGAAAGATCAGCCCCTCTACTCAGCTGTCATCGATAATAGTGCCTTCATTCAACATGGGGAGTGTCCTTAAAAAATCAACTAGTTTATCCCTGTAGTTGTGTTTTCTCTCTGTCTTGCTGTCCTAAAACGTTCACAGGTGACATTCAGGAGCAGCTCAATCCAGGCGACAGCCATGATGTTTTACGTATTTTTCATGCCTGGGGAGAAATGGGTTAAATCCGACTGCAGCCACGTTTTCTGCTGGCTTTGGGGGCCACCCAAGGGCCCGATCCCCTTTTCTAGTTTCCTTCCAATTGATCACGCATTACCTGGCACAATTTGGAAGCAGTAATTGGCGATAACAGTTTTGAATCTTGCTGCGGCTGCAGTTGTCCTTTAAAGTCCCCTTTAACTGTATGTTTGTTTTTGGAAATCCAGGAAGGGACCTCCAAGTTTGCCACCCTAGAGATTAACCCAAAGAGAGCCCAGAAGCGGCAGCAGCAACAGCGGGAGATGGTAAGTTGGGGTCTTGCGTTTTTACTGGGTCGACGCTGTTGCACAAGTGTGGATCAGGGTAGGTCCTGGGCACACCTCGGTTTTGTCAGCCCCACTAGTTGCCGGTCTATTTCCAAGCACAATTCAAGGGACTGGTTTTAACCTTTGGAGCTTTAATGTCTTGGGACCAGAGTCCTTGAAAGTCTTGCCTCCTTCCTCCCCCCATCTTTTCAGTGGGTCTTTTTGCATGCTCCACCATTGGCAAAAGAGATGCTTCCCCATATACCACCATAGAGGGTGGGCAACAGACCACAAACAGCCATTAACAAAAGCAGCAACCCAAAAATCTTTTGTATAAATAATGAATTGAACAATTTCTCTAGTTATTAGCAGTTTAATTGTATTTTTTGTGGAGGTGGGGAGATTTGCACAGGGTCCACGACAAGAGAGCCAGGGTGGCGTAGTGGTTTGAGAGGTGGACTTTGACCTGGAAGATCCAGGTTCAAATCCCCCCTTAGCCACAAAGCTTCCTGGGTGACCTTGGGCCAGTCACTTTCTCTCAGCCTCACCTACCTCACAGGGTTGTTGTGAGGGCAAAAAGGAGGGGAGCAGCTGTGTACACCGCCCTGAGGTTTCCATGTATCAATGGTTTGGTGGGCCGCTGTGAGATACAGGAAGCGGGACTAGATGGGCCTATGGCCTGATCCAGTGGGGCTGTTCTTATGCCTGTATGAGTGCCTGGTCCTCCCTGTTCTTGGTCCTCCCTGATCTGAACTTTAATCTTTAATCCTCGGCCTTTCATTGCAGGGTGTCATGCAAGGAACCATCCCTTATCTTGGCACGTTCCTCACCGACTTAGTGATGCTGGACACGGCTATGAAGGACTGCGTAGAGGTGGGTACCACACTTCTCCTCTACCAAGGCCAAACCACCCCCCTTGCCTTGTTTCTGTGGCCCCATCTGTTCCACTCATGGGAGGTGGCTGTGTATTCAAAATAAACCCAATCGTCGCCCCCATCGCAAGAGGGTTTTGCTCATGAAACCTTTTCCCTTCTCCCTAAATAAGGAGGCACCAGTTGGTTCGTGGAGTTATAGCGCCCCCTTGTGGACAAAATAATGCATTATTAAGCACTTCATTTTAGCCCGATTCTGGGCCCAACTCCTGGGGAGCCACAAATCAGATTTGGGGGGGGGGGGAGAGAAGAGAAGGGTTTGACTTTGTAGATGCCACAAGGAAGGAACTGACTCACCAGGTCCTAGAAGCGCCCTGGAATTGGGGTGGGGGGATTCCATGGGGTGGGGGGCTCTGCTGCCCTTGTTGCAGAATGTGAGTGTATGTGGGGAGTAGGCTGGTGTTGTGACTTAGATGGAAACTTTTGAGCACCCAAAAGTTAGATCCCAAACTTTTGAGCACCAGGACCCACTTTTTAAAATGACACTCTATTGGGACCCACCAAGGTTTATTGAACTTAATAAAAAGGAGATCTAGTAAGTAATAATCAGGAAAAAAGACTCTCAAAAATTTATCTCCCTATATTTACACATACTTGCAAACTGCAGGAGCTCAGCTCCTTCCAGGGCAGTTAGCAGCTACCGCGTCTGATTTTTGAATAGCCTCTGGGCTTGAGGCAGTTAGAACATAAGAACAGCCCCACTGGATCAGGCCATAGGCCCATCTAGTCCAGCTTCCTGTATCTCACAGCGGCCCACCAAATGCCCCAGGGAGCATAAGAACATAAGAACAGCCCCACTGGATCAGGCCACAGGCCCATCTAGTCCAGCTTCCTGTATCTCACAGCGGCCCACCAAATGCCCCAGGGAACACACAAGACAACAAGAGACCTCATCCTGGTGCATCCTGGTTAGTTATCTGATCTTCCCATCACCCACCAAAAATCAGGTCATGACAGACCAGCGGGTCCCGACCCACAGTTTAGGAACCACTGTTTTAGAGGATAGTTTAGCGACCAAACCACAGCAGAGGAATTGGAACTGGCCAACTGAGGCAGGGGGCTGGCAGTACCTGGGCTTGAAGAATTTTCAATTGATGCCCGTCAAAAGAGGTGTGATTTTTTAGTGATAACGAAATAAAAACACGTAACGCCGCTTTCCACCCTTCTCATTTTTGTCAAACAAACAAACAAACAAACCCAAAATCTGCCAAAAAAAAAATGAAAAATCATACTTCTACCTATCGATGAATGCTTGGAGTGTGCCTTTTAAATTTTTTTTTTTTTTTTTGCTTTCTCTCTCTTTCAGGGGGGCTTGATCAACTTTGAGAAGAGGAGGAAGGTGAGTTGTGTAGAGTCCCAGTGGGTTTTACCCCCCTATGAGCCCAACAGATTTTTCCAAAATGGTGGTGCGGCCATGGAGTCTCCCCAAGACACTACCACACAGACAGCCATGTGCCATCCTTTGAAAAGGATTTTTTCCCCTTGCAAGGGCTTTTCAGGGTGTCCTGTGTTGACCCAGCATTTGGGAAGGTCTGAGCTTCAGTGCAGAGGGCTTGGCGTATTCGAAAGCAGAGGCTAGGATGGGCTACTCAAGTGCAACACCGGGTGCTCCCACGTCTTGTTTCTGGGCCAGGCAGCTCGAAGAAGGTTGGATGACGTGTATTAAGGTCCCCCAGAGCCTCACCCCGTCTCTCTGCTCTCCTCCCCACAGGAATTTGAGGTCATCGCCCAGATCAAATTGCTCCAGTCAGCCTGCAACAATTACAGCTTCCGGCAAGAAGATCGCTTTGTCGCTTGGTTCCAGAGCGTGGAA